>NW_017535208.1:499896-513903 GCF_001853355.1 Bactrocera latifrons
TAAATTATTTATTACAAGTTAATTATTTTTGCTGTCAACTATTTATAATATATGTTTGTTTATGAAGTATTTTTTCTTTTCAAATAATAAATTCAATTATGCTCTTCTGTTAACTTTTTAAAATGAAGTTTCAATAATTTTTCTCAAACCCTTATTTTAAATCAACATGAAGAAAATATAACTTTTTTTATTTCTGCGTTGAATTTAACCATATATTTTTATAACAAGATTTATCACATGAGCCAAAATTTTCCAAAAATTTATTATCCAAAATTTTATTTACTATTATTTTATTACCAAAAAAAAATACATAATTTTAGTCAAACTTCACTCTCTCTTTAACACTTTGTTATATAAAATATAAGCTATAGTTTTCAATAGTGACTTAATTTCAATCAAAGAATAATTTTACATATTTTGCTTTTGCAAAATACTAGAATCGAAAACTCAACCAAAAATATTCGTTTGTAATATTATTCAATCATTTTCAAACTTGTATTATTTTATTATTTCAATATTCATGAATTGTTTCCTCTTTCCTTTTAACCTGCTATCAATTCATAATCCAAGAACCTTTTGAGCTTAACATACAAATTTGTCATTATCCTTTACGTCCTTTGAAAAGATTTTATTATAACTAAATAACTGAAAGTTTAAAATTCGGACTTCGTTCGGAGTGCAATACACGCAGGATTGTATGTCGTTCCTGTTACAGTTCAGTTTTTACTTCTAGTGTACTCATTTCAAGAACAGATAGATCCACAAAAATTTTTGAAACTTACGGCACGCAAAACTGCTGTCGGTCTTTCTGTACACGAACCTTGTAAGCGTCGTTTTTAGTGTATTTTTTTTTTTATTGCAAAGAGCACTTATAAATTTCAAAACCGTGTTTTTTTAAATTCGCACCAAAAAATTCGCACAAAATTCACTTTTCCAACAAGTTTACTTTCCAACACATATATAACATATATTTTTAAATTATTTTTTACTTTAGTGTACACGATCTTGCTCAAAATTGAATACAGAGATTCGCTACAGTCAAAATATTGCCAATTGAAAAAGTTGCGAAACTTCAATAGAAATATTTAATTCTCTTCTTTTTTCAAATCATCTAGATGTGCGTGCACGTTACAAACATACGGGCAACGTATGTGAATATGTTCCAATGCGTTAACACGTCCGATCGATATGATGGTCAGCAGCAAACTGAAGAAGAGCCAACCATCAACGGATTTAAGAACGGCTTTGTTGGAGCTGGAGACTGTCGGCTCGCTGGCTCGCTGGCTGGCTGAGTGTATAGCCAGTTGGCCGAAGAAGATGCCACACCAAGACGCCGGCAAATCAGCAGTCCAGCAATGGCAGCGACAACAACAACAACAAAGCGAGACAATTCATCGAGCAAATAAAAAAGAAACACCAACGCTGAGTAATAATGAAGGGGGCAACAATAGTTGCGCAGAGCACTGTAAAAGCCGCCTAGCGAAACAGTAAGTCAGCGAGCAGTTGACGGTGGCGGCACATATACATATACAAATTCACAGTCACAGTACAGAGACATAACCAAAGCCAGAGTCAGCTTCAGAGTCAAAGCCAAAGTCATGGTCGGAGCGGCCGTCAACGCAGCACTCAGCACTCAGCACTCACTCAGGAGCGCGCGGCCAGCTAAAGTTCAAAGCGACGTCGACAGCGGCACAAACTGCAGCAGCAATGCTGGGCACGAAGAAAAGCAGTAGTGGCGACCACAGTTGCGGCACAGAAAGCGAAGAAAGACTTGAAAGCGTACGCAAAAAAGTAAGTCAAAAGTGAAGAGAAAGAAAGAAAAGTGGAGAAGTTACAATGAAATAGCAGCGAACATATACAGGCACACATACTAATGTGAGACCCGAACGCGGTAGTGAAGGAAGTAGAATATCGATCAGCAAACGCTGCAGAGGATGAAGAAACAGCAGCAAGCTAACAGCAAGTGTTTTGAGTCAACCACAGTTGCTGCTGCTGCTGCTGCTGCTGCTATGTTTGGGCTGTTGTTGCTGCTGTTAATAGTTGGCGCGGTCGACTGCACTGTTGTTGCTGCCGATGACGCTGCTGATGCCGCTTTGGCCGTTGGTTAGTTGCTGGCTGTTACCTGTTAGCTGTTTGCTGTTGGCTTAGTTTGATCGTCTTCGTTGGCTCGGACCGTTGCGATGGTGGCTGCCTCCGCGTTCGCTTAATTTGCCAAGCAAGTGCAGCTGAACGCAGAAATGCACAAAGCGCATGTGCACACGTGAATATAGATGCTTGCCTTTTGACAGTGCCACACACACACATACACTAACAAGCGCATATCATTTACATACATATGTATGCATGTCGATTTGAATGCCTGTGAACTCGCCACATACCGCTATGTTTTGCTGCTGCTGCTGATCTTGGCTCTATTGAAAGAAGCTTTAAAAACTGCAGCCGCAAAGATAAACAAGTAATACTTACATGTATATTCTCGTGTACGTATGCATATGTGAGAAAGTATGTATGCTGGTAAATATGCAAAACACGTTTGAAATGTATTTTCGCTGCATCTTTAGCATCGCAGATTTAAAATAATAAAAATTGCATGCTACAACTACAAATTATGCGCAGGTACATTCAAAACACATTGAGGTTTGTAATTTCCCATATGTACATATACATAGTTACAGGTTTACTGTCGTGCATGTATGATACCGGGCTCTCCAATAGTGTTCGTATAATTTTTGAGTGTCGTTTCAGCAATTTTTAATATGTCATGATCTGTAATTCTTTCTTCATTACAACAAGTAATGTTTCCAGTCGTAGATATATGCAAGAACAACATTTGCGAATTGTTCAATTTTATTAGCAAAATAATCGTTCTCCAATTGCAACTTTCCGTGCGCTCTTCATATTTTATGCTCATAATAGTCATCCACCTGTGTTCGTTATTAATCAAACTGTTGAAAATTTCGATCATACATTTTCTTCACATATTTTTCAACTGCTAATAAGACAAATAATCGCTCGAAGTAATAAAAAGTATTTCTGCCGTACAGGCAAGTGTTGCTGAAGACCACCATTTGTCGATTCCAAGACGTTTTCAATAATTGGAACTATCTCAAACGACAACCTTGCGGAGAATTGAGCTCACAATCGTATAAAATTGTTCTCACTCAAGAATTGAAGCCATTGGACCACCGTAAACATCGTGAATTTGCTGATTTTGCCTCGGAACAACTTGAAAACGATTTTTTTAAAGAAATCCACCCCACTTTAATCTGAGTGATGCGGAAACTTCACAATTTATTCATGAACAACCATTATATTCACCTTAATATACCTCGATATACAGCTGGCGACACCGTTACTGTCAATGGAAAACAGTGAAGATTGAAGATAACCAACTTTTTATGACCGCAATTGGATGAAGTTGATCTTGACGACATCTGGTTCCAACAAGATGGCGCTACATGCCACACAGCACTTGCAACAATAGGATCATTGCGATAAAGGTTTGGAGATTCGATTATTGCAAGATTTGTAACATTGAATGACATCCAAGAAGTTGTGATTTAACACCATTTCGATCATTGGCCTTTGGCAATAAACCAGACTCGTTTCAAACCTTACAAGTCAATAATGAATATTTTTTGTAACAATATTTCCGTCCCTAGCATTCTATTTTAAATATACCTATACGTAAGCTGTGTGGAATTTAGAAATATCGTAGAACCCGAATTATATTCATAGTCTATTTTTGATATCCATAGCAATTTTTCATCAACAGTAATGTTTTATTAATATACGCAGTTAAGTTTTATAGAGTTTTTTTTTTCAAAAGTAAGGTTATTCAAAATAGTATAACCCATGAAGTAGTTGACCGACAACTGTATACGGAGCCAAATCTGTTGATTAAGGTGGTTGGTTGATGGTATTCGGTCACAATCGCGGCGATTTATCAGCGTGTAAAATCCATAATTGTTTTTCCGGAATTCCGACTGTTCCTAACGGATGTTCTCATGCAAACGTTCCAATACGACCAAATAGACTTATTGACCGTATGTACCTCCGAAGCAAACTCATAATACACTAAACCACGAATATCGAAAGAAAAACAATGATCATCACCTTGATATTTTAGCAGCTTTGGCGTGTTTTTTGGGTTTTAGCTCGTTTTTCCCCTCCATTCCTATGATTGTTGACTAGTTTGCCTATCAAACTTATAAACCCATATCTCATTTGCAGTTATCTCTTACCCATATCTCTCTATACATGTGAGGTCACCATTCGCACGATCAAGCATGTCCAAAGAGACCTGTTTATTGTACTCATTTTGAAAAAAAATAGGCTTTATCGGGACCGTCAACATTAGATATTTGAACGGACTCGCGAGAGATGTCGCTGACTTCACTTTCCTGACGATTTTCAAGCACCACATAATTCATAACAAGGCATATCATCAACGATTTCTCGACCGTCCTTGAAGGGTTTGGATCGTTGTAGCCTTTTGTTTTTTATAAAACTTTTTGTATCGTTTTTGAATCACCGTTTTCCATCATTCGCAACGATTTCGCATACGAAATGCGGTTAGAAATACAAATTTTTAGACAAATTCTTTGTTCGCAAACAAATTCTTTGTTGTGCACAGTCTCATAAAGTTATAAGTTATAATGATCCGAAAACACAGCGTTCAGAGTTGTATTTGCGTAATTGCAACAGACTACTGAGGTGTACCGCCTTAAGCAAGTGCTGTAAGCAAACTGGTTTTTAATTAGGAGCAGTCCTATAAACTTAGCAAATCACAGTTTTTTTAAATGTCATTTACCCGGGGAATTTAAGTACAATTTCCTTGTGCAAGTTACTAATTACTTTTTATCCACTTTTCTCTAAGTGAGTATCGATACATTTCACTTTCTCATTTCTACGGAAAATTAATTCAGCCCACTTTAGCCTAGTATATTTATAACAGCCAGAGAATTACTTATAGCTGTTTCTTTCTGGAATGGTATGAACTAAATAATTTACTTCTGCAACAAGTAGCCAAATTCAACACGCGCACTAACACAATGAAAACCACCGCCAATGTTTCCGCAGTGAATGAACGGGAACACTCAAATTATTAAATTAAAGCAGAAAGTAAAACGCATCGACCCAAAAAGCGGCAAGCAGCGATTGAAGTAGGCACCGAAACACAGGAGTACACCTTCTAGATACTGTGAGGCGAAAGTGTGAAAAATTTAAAAAAAAGAAACTAATTTTAAATGTTTACTTTCAAACCTATACTTTTTTGGAGCATGTGAGCAAGGTTTCTACATTCTAGTATAATGAGAAAATATTATTGCTTTTAATATAACCAAATTTTAGATTACTTCAACATTTTATAATATTACCAATTATTTAATGATCAGCTTTTTACTATTTTTTTTTTGTACTATACGGAATAAAAATAAAAGATGATACATTAAAATAAAGCAAGGGCTGAAAAGTGTTTAGTTTGACCGAAAGATCATGCCTGAAATCAAATATGGTTTGCCTTGTCTTAGAGTTCTTAGAGCCCTAACCTTATGGTAACTAGAATCTTCTTCTTTTTTATGGCGTAGAAACCCTTACGTGGTTATAGCCAAGTTTACAACAGAGTATTAGACGTTCTTCCTTTTCGCTGTTACACGTCAAGTGTAGCCAGTTCCCTCTCTACTTGATGTTTTCAACGGAATGTAGGTTTCCTCCTGATCTGCTTCTCCATGCAGCTACTACGTCGAATACTCTCAGAGCTATAGTGTTTTCATCCATTCGGATAATATGACCTAGCCAGCGTAGCCGTTGTCTCTTAATTCGCTGAATTCAATCAATGCGTTGTATATCTCGTACAGCTCATCATTTCATCGACTGCGGTATTCGCCGTTGCCAAAGCGCAAATCTTCCACAGAACCTTTCTCTCGAAAACTCGTAACGTCGGCTCATCAGATGTTATCTTCGTCCATGCTTCTGAGCATATGGCAGGACAAGGATGTTGAGTATCTTCTAGTGTTTGGTCTTTGATCCTCAAGAGAGGACTTCACTTCTCAATTGCCTACTCAGCCCGAAGTAACACCTGTGGCAAAAGTTATTCTGTGTTAAATTTCGAGTGGTTGTTAGTGTTAAGGCTAGTTCCAAGATATACGAAATTACCTACGACTTCGACTTACAGTTAAGACTATCAACAGAGATGTGGGACCCAAGTTACGAGTGGGACGACTGTTTGTTTGAAGGCAGGATATATTTCATCTTATTTACTATCAGGTCCATTTGCTTCGCTTCTTTGTTCAACCTAGAGAACTAACGACACGGGGACCAATGATATCGATGTCTTCGGCGTACGCCAGCAGTTATACACTCTTATAAAAGATACTATCGTTTCCATTCAGATCTGCAGCTCGAATTATTTTCTGCAGGAGTAGATTGAGGAAGTCGCATGTAATCGAGTCGCTCTGTCTGAAACCTCGTTTGGTATAGAAAGGGTCGCCGAGATCGTTCCCGATCCTGACGGAGCTTTTGATACTACTGAACGTCAGTTTACATAGCCGTATAAGTTTTATATAAGGGATACTAAATTTAGGCATAAAGGCAGCACCTTTCGTACTGGAGAGATGCTTTGAAATCGACGAAGAGGTGGTAAGTGTCGATTCTCTTTTGACAGTTTTTTTTCCAAGACTTCCACAGCATTTACATTTCTAAAACTTAGCTGAAAATCCTCAATTTTCGTCCACGGAATATTAGCGTACTAAATATGGTGACAAACTGCTTAGTAAAGTATTCTAAATATTTCTATCTAATTCTTGCAAATGAGATATTCCTTAAGCATTTCGGAACCGATCCCTTAACCACTGTCGAAGCGAACTCATGCAGGAAACTTACAACTAATTTTCGAAAAAGATTTTAGTATTCTTTTGTATTTTTTGGCAAATATGATAGGAGCAACGATAAAGCAAGCCACCAAACAATTACCAAGAATTATACTTATGTATGATGGCTGTTGCCTTCGATGCTGCTCCCTTTTCCAATCGCATGCTGGCGCATGTGTCCCCTATGTTAAAATAACGGTAAATACTTAAAGATCCACTTGTTCGCTTTCGCATTCGCATTCACATTTACTTGATTAACATCGGCGTGCCGTTCTCCACCCGTTCGACCACTGCAACTACTTTCCTTTTGCTCCGACAAACGATCGCGACGCCATGTCATCATTGTCCCATCGCATAAAGTGCTGCTTTCTTCGTTGCGATTGTGTGTCAGGCATGCTTACTGCCTCTCGATGGCAAGTGGGCGTTCAACCACATGCCACATTTGCTTTATTGTTTGTTCTTAGCGAAGGCTTTTTAATGTTCAAATATTCTCGTTCATGCATACGAATGCTTGCGAATTCGCATGTACATGTGATACATGCACATATACAAACGCTCCTTACCGTAAACCGTCCTGTGTCCACTCAATTTAGCCCTTTCGCTTGGCTTTTGATTGCTGGCTGTTCCTCGCCTTGCTAAAAACAAAACTTTTGTCGTTCATGTTTCAGATCCCAGGGAATCTCACAAAATGCATCAACATCATTAGCAAACAAGTAAGTACCGCAATTTTCTCATTAACGTTGTCTGCGTTGTACGCAGAAGCTCAAATGTATGTACATACGAATGTGTGCGCATCATGATAAATGCGGCAGAGCTTGAACCTACTTACGGAGGGCTCATATAAGAAGCATATTTTTATACCCTTGCAATCTGTTGCTGCAGAGTATAATAATTTAATTCACCTAAAACTAATCGAGATAGATATAGGGCTATATAATCAGGATGACGAGAGAAGTTGAAATCCACGTGACTGTCAGTCTGTCCGTCCGTCCGCGCAAGCAGTAACTTGAGTAAAAATTTTGATAAACATGTACATTAATACACATGTTCCTTGGCAAAAAATGAAGGCGGAATTCGGAGATGGACGTAATCGGACCACTGCCAATTTTCAATTCCATTTGATTGTTTCACTTTCCAGTATACAAATCAAAAAGCAACCAATATAACGGGATAAATTTTTGCACATATAATGCTTTTAGAGTATGCCATATTATGACCAAAATTGTCCAAATCCAACCAAAACTGTTCTAGACCGTGGGAACCAAATATGTGGACTCCAGTATCTATAGTTGATTTTTGACCCAAAATGTCGGTCACTGTATGGGGTACACAATCGAAACTCAAAAACTACTTTAATGAAACCCAAGCTACATTTTTTACCATGTGGCATGTTAATAATATGTGTCACTGACAAAATATATAAAATCGGGTCCCAACTTCCATATTTTCCAAAAGGAATTGCTCGGACTTTGATTCCTGCAAGTTGCAATTTTCGGTTACGTCCGAACTTAGCTCTCCCTTACTAGTTGGTTTTGGTTTCAAGAACCGAAGTGGTGAAACGATTTAACCGAAATTTATGTTAAAGCAAATCTCGAGCTAAAATACTGCTTAGCAATTAAGAAAGATTAAATTTGGACAGAACCAAATTTCAAAAATCATTATGTGTTAAAATTAAATTAAATTAAGTTATAAGAGTTACTGAATCCTAACTAGTTTTCTAAAACACCGTTAAAATAGACCGGGTTAAATTTGTACACTCTGAATAGGGTTCTACTGATAACCAGACTAATCATTTAGTTTTCGAGATATGGGTCTGAAATTTTGCACTCGTACTTCGTTCACAAAGAAACTGCTCATTTGCCGGAACGACCGATAGCAGATCATAAAAGCATGCAGCTGCGATACAAACCGAACTATCGGAATGAAGTGTTTGTATTCCAAACTCTTTCATTTGACGAGAGAGCTTTCATCATTGAATTTGTGAAGGTTATTATAGCTACTCTTTATTTGTGTTATATCTATTTACCAATTGTTCCGTACACTCCTTGTTCGCCTCCACTGATTCGCTGGTGCTTAAAGGCGGAAACTTTTTACACGATAATTGTCGGAAGTAAGATTTACGCAATAATGTCGTACAATCAGTAAATTGAAGAGCACCAACAATGCATACATTACAATTTATATCCCAATTTAAATTGTGTCTACCAAACAAAGTTTATATACAGACGCATTTGAACAAATTGACACAAAATTATGACACTCGTAAATTATTCAATGCAGACTTTTTTTCTTTGGGGTTTAGGGAAGGTTTTTGAAGAAGTATTTGATTTTTGATTGTTTTGTTGCGTTATATTGGTGCTCATATCCCTTAATATTGCTGACAAGGCAGGCCAATGTTTAGTTAATTTTTGGCAGTTTTTTTGATTTGCCGCATCACAGTTCGTTTTCGATATTTGCTCATTCCGATAAATGCTAACAATGGCTGAGAAACTAAACATATCGATTGGCTTGTGCTATTCCATTTTAACCAATGATTTGGGCATGAATCTGTTCACCGCAAAGTTTGTACAAAAATTGCTCACTTTCGACCAATAAGAACGTCGCGTTGACATTGCTCAAGGGAGGGACGCTGAAAGAAGTGCAACATATCTGTAGGTGATGGAATTCTCTGATTGCCATTCACTAGGGAGTGGCTAGAAACGATCCTTTTACATATGGCTGAAGCAGCTCACGACAAGTATTCTCTCGGTAGCTAATGTGAGAACGACCAGAGCAAACGTAATACGGACGATTTAAGAGCATGCACCTGAAATGTCCGGTCCCTCAATTGGGAAGGTGCCGCTGCCCAGTTATTTGATGTCCTCGTAAAAATGACGGCTGACATCACCGCCGTCCAAGAAGTGCGATGGACTAATCAAGGACTGAGACGAGTAGGCCCTTGTGGCATTTACTACAGTGATCATATAAAGGAGTGCAAATTCGGGAGGGATTAGTGGTGAGAGAAAGACTCCGTTTCCGAGTACTGACATTCAACCTGGTGAATGAACATCTAACCACAATCCGCATTAAAGCGTGATTCTTCAACATACCGCTGATTTCCACCCACACCCCGACGGAAGAGAAGGACGAAGTCGAAGTGACCAAAGATGCCTTCTTAGGCACAATGAAACGGTAAATCCAGCCTCCACAATGACATATCCCGTAATGGGTTAAGGCCGATCGACTTGGCCGGGGCCCGAAATATGGTTATTGGTAGTACTAAATTCCTTCAAAAGAAAATTTATCAAGCTACCTGTCTCCTGTTCGAAAAGCCACCATCCAGATCGGTTATGTTGTAATAGACGGAAGAAATGCCTCCAGTGTTTTAGACGTGAATACGCTCCGAGGTCTTAACTTCGACTCGGATCATTATCTTGTTGTAGATAGCAAATAACGCACGTCAATAAACACAAAGAAAGGTTTGAAGGCAAGAAGCTGCAATCACAACAGACAGCAGAACGATTTCTGCTCTGCTTGCACTCTTGCTCTCTGAAAGCATTTGTCAGCAGCTCAGTATAAGGGAACTGTGTGACGTCATTTCAAGTCATTTGGTTTTCGGAAAATATAAAAAGAGTCCTGGTACGATGAGTCTCGTTTGAAGAACAACAAAGCGCCGGAGGCCGATGGATTGCCGGCCGAGCTATTCAAATACAGCGGCGAAGAACTGATAAGGAGCATACATAATCTTATTTTTAGAATATGGTTAGACGAGAGCATGCCCAACGATTGGAATTTAAGTGTGCTCCGCCCAATCCACAAAAAGGGAGACCCTACAATCTGCGCCAACTACCGTATCGTACATATAAGGTTTTATCGAGCATATTGTATGAAAGATTAAAACCCACTGTCAACAAACTGATTGGACCTTATCAGTGTGGCTTTAGACCTGGCAAAGATATTCACTATGCGCCAAATCTTGGAAAAGACCCGTGAAAGGAGAATCGACACAACCTCTTCGTCGATTTCCAAGCTGCTTTCGATAGCACGAAAAAGAGTTGCCTTCATGCCGCGATGTCTGAATTTGGTATCCCCGCAAAACTAATTCGGCTGTGTAAACTGACGTTGATCAATACCAAAGGATCCGTAAGGTCAGAAGATCTCTCCGGGCCGTTCGATACCAAACCTGGTTTCAAACAAGGCGACTTTCTCAATCTACTGCTGGAGAAAATAATTCGAGCTGTAGATCTAAATAGAGAATCTTCTACAAGAGTGTACAACTGATGGGGTACGCCGATAACATCGATATCATTGGACATAACAACCGCGGCATTAGTTCTGCTTTTTTCAGGTTGGACAAAGAAGCGAAGCAAATGGTTCTGGTTGTGATCGAGGGCAAGGCGAAATATCTCCTGTCAACAAACAAAAAGTCGTCACATTCACGACTTGGCTAATTTCGTCTATCTTGGGCACCAGCGTTAACACCAACACTAACGTCAGCCTCGAAATCCAACGCAAAACAACTCTCGCCAACAGGTGCTACCGCGGACTGACTAGGCACTTGAGAAATAAAGTCATCCTTCATTCCAGTCCTGCTGGCAACATGTGATGAGTCGGCGTTGAAAGGTTCTGTGGAAGATTTATAGTCCTTTATACCGCCGTCGATAAAACGATAATCTGTACGAGATGTACGAAGCCATTAACATTGAATGGATGAAAACAATCCAGCTCTGAGAGTATTCGACGCAGTTCATGTCGGAGGAAACAGAGGAAGAGGAAGACCTCGACAGACCAGGTGGCGAAGGACATGGCTACACTTGAAATCTCCAATTTGCGCCAAACTGCGAAAAGAAAGAACTACAGGTGCGCTATTGTAAGCTCGACTATAATTGTGTAAGCCATGTCTATGCCAATAGAGAAAAAGATTGTAATTTAGGATTCGCTATGAGTGGTTTGCATTTATACCTAAGGTATTTTCCACATTAATGAAGTCCTTGGATATTTGTGGGATGTTAAAAAAATTTGTCAGGTCAGGTAACTTCTTTATAACTGCATGAAAGTAGCCACGAAGTCGCAACCAGTTGCCACCGCTGCTGTGAGTACCTCTCTCCTTTGTTGTTGTAACTCTTTCTTATTAATTTAAATTACAACCAAGACCCTCTCTTAATCAGATCTTCTCAAATAAAAGTACAAGCAACTCTTAGTCTTATTTAAGTTGTTTCAAATCATCCCACTTGCTAACTCCTGAAAATACATACCTGAAATCGAATTGCATACCTCACAACACTAAAAGTTGAATAAAATCTCAGATATCGAAAGATAATATTTAAATTAGAAATTCCAAGCAAACAACGAAAAACTACTTCCAGATTATGTTTACAGGTATATATGAATGCACCTATTTACATACATACCTTTGCCTTGGGCTTTCAAACAAAGCTTAGCAGACACTATGAATTGTAAACACGTGGTACACTACTCAAATATTTGTGCATCAAACAGCGATCCGGATAGAGTAAATATGTATTCGTTGTTTTCTTTTGACGCACAAAAAACATGGCTTTATTGTGCTCAAATATGTTGGGTATAAATACAAGTGTGTGTGTTGTTGTTGTGTATCAGCATTTTAAAGAAATAAAAGTGTAACATTTAACGGCTTTAATTGAACCACTGCTGAAATGGACAATGCGAACGCCAACATGAATGCCGTACACAGAGAAGAAAAGAGAAATAAGTACTGCTGCTACAACAAAAAATGCAGTATAAGCTAATAATAATAACAACAATGAGTGGCAGAAAGCTGAAATGAATGAAAACCGAAATGAAATTAAATTGAAAAAATCAAAGTGTAATTGTAATTTGTTTTCTTACAGGTTATAAATAAACTGACAACAGCCGCCAACAATAACAGCAGCAACGGAGTAAGCAATTGTAACAACTAAAACAGACAACATGGCAATTTGCAAATGCTGCCGATAACGTTTCGAATGTTACACAAAGAATGCTAAATGTACATACATAATTACATACAAACATACCTTCCTTCATAGACACTTGCACACCTTTATATTTATGTGAGCTTGAGATATATCCAAATACACACATGCATATTATGTACATCGATTGAACTATTTATTTATTTATTGCAATGAAGACATAATGATATAGCACTAGCGCGTTTGTTGTTATTGTTGTTTGATAAAGTGAAAAGTAGGTATCAGTGGGTAATCAAAGCATGTTTCCCGAGCATCTATGTTTATATGTATTACCGCCGAACGAAGGGGGTACATGTGCCACATACATATGTATGTACTTCTCTGGCTGTGAATGCTGGTGTTGAAAGCACAACCAAATTGCTAATATGTTGTTGGTGGAAAAGGCGGGCAATCGAAAATATTGCAATGACCGTGGTGAAGTATCTGCCTAGGCGTAGCAATATTTCTTTGTGTGGCTCACTACTGATATTGCCACCATGCATATCCATGTTAGATGCAGCCACATACATACATACAAACATGCACACTTGCAACAAATCTTTTCCGCTGCAGCCCTCCCACATGGCATTGCACCACGCCGAACGTCTGACGTTGATTTTAGCGCCTCACAATAGTTGATTGTCTTTTAGCTTCATTGGTGTAACGGTATTGGCTGGAAATGAAAGTAGCAGATAATGGATTTTCTTTGGATATTAAATAATTTTACTTTTTTGCTGTGGCAGTCATTTGTGCGCTTGAGATGCTTTTCACATATTGAACTTAACAGGAGTTCGAAGCAAATTTCAGTTTCCCTTTTTGACCATTTTTTTACAGTTTGTCTGATTATCTAAAGATCGTCAGCGTTGTGCTGTTCACTTAAATGCAATTAATTAATTGATTACAGTGACATTAAAATATATACGCATGGCCTAATTTTGTTGATAATGAAATGATGGATGAAGTTTTAATTGAAATATAATGAACATGGACTACATTATTATATTAAAAATTATAATTTTCGGTAAAGCATATTATAGGTTATAGGTTAAGGTTACACATATTTTGAAACAAAATTGCCCAATTTGATAAAAAAACAAGTAAGGAAGGGCTAAGTTCGGGTGTCACCGAACATTTTATACTCTCGCATGATAAAGTGATAATCGAGATTTCAGGCGTGGTTGTGAACC
>NW_017535208.1:518783-534878 GCF_001853355.1 Bactrocera latifrons
ATAATACTCTCTTTAGCAACTTTGTTGCGAGAGTATAATAAAGAAAATATTTGGAAAAGTTATACATCTTTGAGCTTTCTGGTATATATTCAACCGGGCTCAAATTTTTTCATATTTTGTAGTAGAGTTGCCACCGCTTTTTAGCAACAGTAACCATTCGCTTCAGAAATGGATCAATTTTGTTACGATTCAGTAGCGATTCAAAAATGAAAATTCGGGCCATGAAGTATTTTTCCATTAATTCGTGTGATACCTATATACATAGAGCTTCGTTTTGTATGCAGCCGTGCTGAAATTATTCGAAATTTTGACGAGATTTAGCGAGATTGGTATCAGGAACTTAAACATTATTCATATTTTCAGCCGAGAAGCTTTCGTTTTAGCGTACAACGTAAGATCCAGAGACAGATTACTCAAGCCTTCTATTGGAAATATACCAGAATTATTTTCACCAAACCTTATACCATCAACTATTCCGCAATGTCACATATTTCATTAATTTTCTGTTCTCATACCGGATGTCCGTCCTCGTTTTCGCAAAATAAAAGGAAAAACAAAATGTGTTATTTCATTACAATTCCACTTTCATACGGAATTTGTTGTTAAGCATTGGACTCTCTCTTAATATGCAGAAAAACAAACAAAACAAATGAGGTAAATCATGAATATTAGACAATATAGTGACTAGAAAGCGTACCAAATATCCGTTATTATGTTCCAGTGGAATCACGAATTAAGGACCACACTTAGTGTGAAATTTTGAACAAATCGGCATGCCAGAACAACCAAAATTTTGGGTAACATTCTACTTTTCTTGCAAAATATTGCTACAGAGTATACTTTTTTTGTTCAGTTGGCGGTTATACGTATAACCTGATACTAATCGACTTAGATGTTTATAAATGATCTGGATGGAGTTGAAATTCGTGTAACTATCTGTCTGTCCGCTTGTGCGATTGTGCAAGCTGTAACTTGAGTAAAAATTGAGATATTGTAATGAATCTTGGTAAACGGGTTTCTCGTGTATTTGTTACTGAGGTATTGAATTGCGACCTAAGGTCTAATGTGTATAATCGGACTACCACGCACAAAAAAAAAACATTTAAGGAAAACCTATTAAGTTCCATAACTAAACTCTAAAATAAAATAAAGAACTGCAATTTGGCACAGAGGAATGCAGTACTAAGGGACACCTATGGACTGAACATTTTCCACGCCCAATACCCATATATAGTAACACAATTTTAAATTCCATTTCACTCTTTCCTTTCCTGGGTACAATTTAAGAACAATTAATATAACGGGATAAAACTTTGCACGAATAATGCCTTTAATATACGCCACCTTATGATCATAAATTGTCCAAATCCAACAAAAACGGTTGAAGCCCCTGACCTGAGTTTTTACGACAAATATCGGTCAAATCCCTCAGCTGCCATATGCCCAACACAATGATTTGCGAACTTACAAGTGACATCATACCGCCTATATCGGTAGGAGTCATGTGTAAAAGTTCGCACAAGTGAGGAAATTTATCCGAGCACCATTCAGTTGGGAGTGGCCAAAAATTATTCATTTACATATGGCTCAAGCAGCTCACGAATTCCGATTTTAGACCAAGTATCCTCTGGGTAGCCAAAGAAACTTCCATCCCCAGGGAAAAACAACGCATATATATAAATTTCCTTTTCGGATTTCCATATTTAGTTTATTACTACTCTGACCTTAACGATATATGAGATGTTGAAATTGATAACGAAAACTATTATCAAGTAATAGTTCATATTATCATCAAAATAATAATAGTCATACAAACAATACGATTCAGTTTTTTAAATAAAAAAGTGTTTTATTTGATTATATAATATATAGTAACTAGATATCCATATATGTGTATATCAATGTGCTGCATATACTTGTATACGAGTTTTTGAAATTTACTCAGCATTTTAACGTCAACTGCTTCGCAAGTCCAATTATATTTCATAAGCCAAGTTTTTAGTTAATTTAATTTTTTTATGAACAATTTGGAGCACACTTTTCTTATGAACTTTCTGCGGCAGAGATTGTATAACCCCAGACCATAAATTAATGGGCAGATTTGCAGGCATTTACATATGTATGTCCGAATGTGTATATGTAGTCGTATGTATATAATTACGGTAGAAAGCAGTTCAGTTCATTGTTGTCAATAAAAAAACGCAACAAATTAAAGCGTTAACTTGTTATTTAATTGTTATGAAACATAAATCAATTATATTCTTTGACCAGTTTATGATAGACAATGGCCAAGTTTGAGCACACGTTTGTGTGTGCTTATACATGAGAGTATGTGAGTGTGGTGTGAAAACTAACTCATATTAAAGTGGTAAAATTCGACAAAAAGGGCATTGACTTGCTGGACTTGTTGGGTTGAATGGAACTAAGCTGATTTTGTTCGTAATTTCGCACAACCTTTTCGCAAACTTATACATCTTCTCTTTCAATTATAGTACGCCGCTTCCGTTGGCATTTCTCGTAGCCCAGTAACAATGTATCTCAGTTTTTTTTTTTTTCGAACTGTCTTTCTCTTATTTATTGACGCTGATTGAAGGTGTTTGGTGGTGAAATGAAGTGTTTCATTGCATTATAATGATGCGCAAATGTATCTAATTTTTTTCCAAGAAATATCTATATTATTGCAACAACCCAAATTTGGAAGTGGTTATTAGTTTTGAAAGGATTGTTTAATGTTTAATACACTTTCGAATAGTAATGGTACGTTATTAAACAATGTTTTATCAGATGTCATAAAACAAGAAAAAACTTTAACTTCAGCTGCACCGAAGCTAAATACCCTTCACAGGTGCATTTCTGTTAGTAATTATGTGTTCAGTTTGTATGGCAGCTATATGCTTTAGTAATCCGATCTGAAATTTTTTTTCGGAGATTATATTATTACCTTAAGCAGTAATCCATGTCAAATTTCGTGAATATATCTTGTCAAATGTGAAAGTTCTCCATACAAGAACTTGATTCCGATCGTTCAGTTTGTATATGTTATAGTGGTCCGATATCGGCAGTTCCGACAAATGAGCAGCTTCTTGAAGAGAAAATTACTTTTGCAAAATTTCAAAACGAGATCTTAAAAACTGAGGGACTAGTTCGTAGAGCTTCTCCTTCTTTATTGGCGTAGACAACGCTTACGCGGTTCCTTTTCACTGTTTGGCGCCAATAGGAGATTCCAAATGTAGCCAGGTTCTTCTCTACCTGTTATTTCCAACAGAGTGGAGGTCTTCCTCTTCCTTTGCTTCTATCAGTGGGAACTACGTCGAATACGTAGCCGCTGTCTTTTAATTCGCAATAGCACCTGTTGGTAAGAGTTGTTCTGCGTTGGATTTCGAGGCTTACATTGTTATTGGCGTTCGTACTGGTTCCAAGATAGACAATATTATTTACGACTTCGAAGTTATGACTGCCAACAACGACTGTTTGCTTGATGACAAGAGATATTTTGGCATGCCCTCGCTCACTACTCGACCCATTTGCTTCACTTCCTTATCCAGTCTGGAGAAAGCAGAACTAATGGTGCAGTTATTGAGGCCAATAATATCAAAACATGGCGTACACCAACAGCTGTACACTCTTATAAAACATTGTATTTTCTCTATTCAGCCCTGCAGCTCATAATAATTTGTTATCTTTGTTTGTTTGGTCCCCTTTTTGTGAATTGGGCAAAGCACACTTTAGTTCCAATCGGCGGAAATGCTTTCGTCCGACCATGTTCTATAAAGAAGCCGATGCATACTCCTTATCAGCTCTTCGCCGCCGTATTTGTAGTTCTTCAGATGGTGAGAATCTGGTCGATTAGCGAGAGTAGATTTTCTTGGTCTAAGCCACTCTGATAAGATCCAATAAATTTGTTAACGGTGAGCTTCAGTCCTTCACGCAGAAACGATTCTTTTACATATGACTCCGGTCTTAGAGAAAGTATCCTCTGATTAGCCAAATACAATCCATTTGAAGGCGAGCTAAAGTCAGAAATCGAACCATCCCTCCCTCGGGTGGTGCGCTGGGTTTGGGACCCACCATTTAAAAAATGTCCTCAATGGAATGGAAACAACCATTATAGCTCATAACATTAAATATTAATAAAAGTAAGAAGTAAGACCGCTACTTTCGGTAAAAAAAAGTCAAGTATAGATACTCGGGTCCAAATATTCGGTACCCAGTTGCTTAAACAATTTTTGTTAGATTTAGACGACATTTGGTCATAAGGTGGCATACTATAAAAGCATTATCCGATTTTGCTCATCTACTTGTACTTTTTTATCAAGGCATGCGCTTATCAAATTTCATCAATTATTACTCCAGTTATAGGTTGTATGGACGGACAGACGGGCAGACAGACAGTCACCCGAATTTCAAATCCGCTTGTCATCCTGATCATTGATATAAACATGACCCTATATCTATCTAGATTAATTTTATGTGATACTTGCAGCCGTTATGTGAACAAAACTTTTCTACTCTGTAGCCACATGTTGCAAGAGCATAAAAATCGATCAGTTCTAATATACTTATACTCTACAGGGTTCAGGTTTTCTTTCTGGATTTTGCAAACTTCGTGACTAACTTAACTTATGTCATTTAGGGTATAAATATATACATACATGTTTAAATTGAATCACCTGTCGAACGAAATAAAATTCGATTTTCTATAGTTCGATTTGAAGCGTTCACAAAATCCATATACTTTGTGGCACACAAATACAAAGAAACTCATCCACACACACTTTAATATATGTTTATGTTAAAATCGCAAACCTCAAAAATTCATTAGCATTATAAGCAAGACGAGCAACACTTTCATTATCATTACAGTTATTTTTCAAATATTACTTGGAAATGGCTAAACAAAATGTTAAAAAATGCCAAATGAAAGTGCAAGTATTGTACGAGTATGTTTTCCCTTTTTCAGTTGATGGTTGCATTTTATGTTTTGCAGTTACTCCCATTTGTATGCCATTTACTTGTGTAGATATGTATGCTATGCACATACAGGAGCATACAAAAGTGTTAGCTTGTTGATGCCATTGGTATTGGGTACGTATCTTATGGATACAAAATGACCGGCATAATGATGGTACGTGCCAAGAGATGCTTAACAAAGCTAAGCCAAACGCACACACACATACACGCATACATACACACGCTTTGCATACCAAAAACCCAATAGTCTCATTACAAATAAACAACAGAAATTGCGCTTCAATGTTTGTTCGAAGATCATTAAAAATGCCACAAATTCAACAGACAACCATTAATTCTTTATGAACGATAGCAAAATTGTCAAATGACAGCGAACGGCGGCTGGTGTTTCGCCGCTGGCGATGAACCCAACTCCAAGTGGCAGCGACAGAGAATGGTTGCTGGATACACACTTACATCTACACACATGCATGTTTGTGCAAGCAGCAATGAGATAAAGGCCGCTTTCACATTACCGGCAATGGATAATGTATCTCGACCGTGCTGGCATTCCTGGTGCGCCGGCCAGCCAGCCATCGCCTACCGATACTGTTGAGACTATGCGTGCTTACAGCAGCAGCAACAACACCAGCCGCAACAGCAACAGTAGTAATAGATCTTTGTTCGATTACCAACATCTTTGGTTTCGGCTAATATATGTGTATTTGTAAATGTTTGCCGCCAACACCGCCGCCTACGCCCATTCAACGTTTATCTATGTAAATATGTATTAGCGCATGTCGCTGCCAATCCTACGTGCTGCTTGTGAATGAATGAGTTGGTTTGTGTCCTAACCACCTGCGCATTCGGCACACAAATGGCAGCGAGAGCGATAGTAGCGCCTCTGGCATTTGCATTACATATGTATTCCTTTTGTATTCTTCGTCGATGTGAGAAGAAAGCCTTGCGGCCATATACATATCTACATGTTTGTGCGATAACCATTGCTATTCGTGCCAAAGGGAAATTTCCTTTAACGCTTTGACAACAGATGTGTTTGCACATTTGTATAAGGTCGCAATGACCTATTTATCTTATTGCCGATACTGAGAAATCGGACCTCTTGATGTTTTGAAAAGCAACAACGCTTTTGACAATTGGTTACAATTCAAAATTTAAAAATACCCTTTACAGGGGCTTTTTTTTTATAGAAAAATGAGTATTTTGAATGGCCAGTTTGAATGACAGCTTTATGCTATAGTAGTTCGATCCGAAAAGTTTCTTCGGAGATTCGGCGTTTCAGCCATATGAACAAGAATAGACTAAAAGGTCTCAAACCCTTGGCAGAATTATTATATGGAATCCTTTGTGAAGCCATAAAAAGCAGAGCTCCTGTATTCGAACTTATACATTAACAAAACGTAGCCTTTACAAATTTGCACAGGCGTTTAATTTCCATTCCCGACAGTTCGACGGACGTATGTCCAAAGTGTTTGAGTCTTGACCTCAAAAACGCGGGAGGGCTTCCGCGAGCCCAGTTAACTAGTGTACAATAGAAATGAATACGTGAGCAGCGACCCGCTCCCATTCTACCTATAGTGGTTCTAACGTGCCTTTTCTTGCTGGCACCCATACCATTCTTATTACAAAGACACTTAATGCTATTGATAGTGAGGTTGGGACCGCACTATTAATGAGTTCAAGGCTAGTATCGGTTCTAGGGTGTCTTTTCTTACTAGCTCATCAACTAATAATATTCTGCGAACCCTCTGTGGCCTGGCACCCGTACTAGCCTTATCACTAGGACACTCGATGCTATTGATAGCGAGGTTAGGCACTTCTTGACCAGCCCTGAACGCGCTGTTAATGAGTTCAAGGCTAGTATTGCTGCTCTGCTTTCTGCTTGGATAGTCACTTCTCTGAAGAAGGGTGCACTCCATAGCAATAAATCTACTTCTAGCTTAATCCGCCATCGGCCTAGAAAACACTGCAATAATCAGTAAGTCTGCAGCTGCAAGCTGAAACGTTCTCCCAAGCTTTGAACCATCCATAAAACAGCTCACTCTCGCCGGTATATGGGCAGAGAAGGAGCCGCCAGATCCAAGTGATCCGGTATGAAGTCAGAGTGAGTGAGGATTTCCGAGTGTTCAGACAGGTGTTCTTTTAGAAACCCAGATTCTCTGAGTCTCCTTAGCAACTTTCGCACCCATACACCGTCGAATGATGTCTACGACCAATATGTGCAATATGGCATTAAGTGCCGTAGTTGGCGTGGATCTCAGTGCACCACACAAGCTGATAGCGCCGCTCGTTGACCGCTCTCGAGTTTTTTTGCAAGTGTGATCTTTTCTACCACATAAAGACTTCATAGAACAAAATGCGCATAACTAAGGTGACGGAGAGCCAGAGGGCCACTTTTGGTGAGAGACCCCACCTTTTGTCAATGGCTTTTCTACAGCAGTACAAGGCAATACACTTTTTGCTCTCTCTTCGATATTCGACGATGATGATGAAAGCTTCCTATCCAGGATGAGCCCTGGATATTACTCACATTTAATCAAGCGCGTCCCCATTCCGTTTCAATCACTCTGCGACTGTGTGTGTTTGAGGTTTGATTCAACCCCTTCCAGAACAGTTGCGACTGCTTATTGAAAGCTCCCTCTATATCAAGGACGTTTGGGGTCATATAAACTAATTTATTAATACATCTTTTTATAGCTGACCCGAGTCTAATCTCTTTCGGACTAGTCATTTCCAAATTCGAATTGTAAGTACAACTAAAGGTGCAAACATAAACTTTTGAAAACGAGGCCGCAGCATAGGAAGATTGCTAAATTAACAACAAAAATTGTGTAACCTAATTTTATTTTTTTCTTAACCTCTCCGTATCATTTGCATATTCGTAAGTCACTTTGTAATTTTGCAATATAAAAGTGAATTGAGTTCACTTTTTCAATTTCACTCGAATTGTTACACCTCATTCATAGCACATGTACGTAGAAAGAGAATAAGTAAAGTGTGTAAGCTAAATAACAGATTTGCAATGATTATTCTGCCAACTGATGTACATATGTGTGTGACTATGTATGTATACAATGTACATTTATAATAACAGTAATGATTTTCAATTGTGAATTTGTGAAAACAATCGAATTTAACAACTAATGACCAGTGTGGTATAAGCGAGGTGCGCACGTCTCCGGCACCCAAACGTCTTTATTAAGACTATGCTGCGCGGGGAGATTAGTGGCTTGGTAACGTTGCGTTGATTTGCTGATGTTAAGTCTGTTGTAGATCTTTCTGATGCTGAGTAATGTACTTGTACAAATGTATGCTTTTATATGTGGAGAAATTCGACGTGTTCCGTATTGCTGTAATCAAGGAAATTTTTCTGCGAATAAAGGAAATTTTCACAATAGAAATTTCACATAAAAATTTCCAATTATGATCTTCAGGCGCAAACAGAATTATATGCACAATATACGTATACATATAAAGATGAGTATTTACATATGAGCACAGCAGTTTTGCATTAGACGTTTGAAAGTGGGAACGGAAGAGCACATTAAATTGAATTGTACTTTTCACATAAAATCTAAATACAGTACATGAACAAAACACTGCTTGACCTACAATTGGGCTCTTAATAGTATGTTTATTCGTTGTACTTGTATGTAGACGCAATATTTATAAAAAGTTGTATAGTATACATCCTGCCTGGCTTAGAGTTAGAGCTACTAATCCCAGATAAGATTTCCATATTTAAATAAGCTCCAAGAGATACATAAGGAATTATATATATAATATGGTCAGGATGACGAGATGTTGTCTATTAACGGCACGTCTTTGTGCCTAAAATTGATAAAATCGGTTGAAAACTGATCCTAAACCCCATATAACTAACCAGCGTTATGTACCTGAAAGTACTTCCCTGGCTTTAATTCTTGCAAGCTGCATACGGAAGGCGCGTTGTGTCCAATATTTGTCTGACATTATCGTCAAGCAGAGCCAGTTATTGGAGAAACCATGAATCGATTTCTCACTACGTTTAATCTAGTGGATAATCCACATGCTCAGAATATCGAAAAAGACCCGAATGAGTCCATCCACCCTCGCGCGTTACAATTGGAGCTGTGCCCATACAATTTATGAAAGATTACGCGGAAGAATCTTAGTTTGCGGGCTCACAAAATTCACATTTTGTTCTATGAACGTGCCAAGAACAAGATGGCCACAGATTCCAATTCTCACAAGAAAATTGTGTGCATTAATTAAGCACTTTTTTGGTTGAATGGATACGATAATAAACAGAATTTCCCAATTTGGTGTGATAATGTAAAGTGCTATACAAGTTTTATAGAATAATTTGTTTAAGAGTTTAGTGTGCCAGAATTTTATTCCATCATTCTTTGATACAACTTCCTTCCTAAAATAAATTGAGCGATCAGCACGCAATATACATTTTGACTAAAATTCCGCGTGCAAATGATATTTCAAAAAAATTTATTTTACTCCTTAATTCTTCTTCTTCTTCTTAGTTGGCGTAGTCACCGCTTACGCGATTATAGCCGAGTTAACAACAGCGCGCCAGTCGTTTTTTCTTTTCGCTACGTGGCGCCAATTAGATATTCCAAGTGAAGCCAGGTCCTTCTCCACTTGCTCCTTAATTACTATGCCAAATATGTGCGCAATCGTTACGAATGCTGGAAATGGTTTAAGGTGTTTCAACTTTATCAAAAACACAAGCCTATAGGTGGTACAAAGCCTCCAAAGACGGTCGAGAAATCGTTGAAAAAATGCCTCTTTCTAGACAACCTTCGACCTATTCAAGTGACAAGTGAAGGATGTGGTACTTGAGAATCGTCAGGCAAGACCTCGCCACCTCTCGCGACGCCGTTCGAATGATTTTGTTGGATATTTTGAGTATAAAACCCGTTCTTGCTGGACTCGTCCCGATAAAGATCACCACGAGCAACGATTGTGACCGAATTTAAAGCAACAAACACAATGAATACCATCGATCAAACACCGTATTCGCTCCAATTTATTTCCGTGTGTTTTTTCTTGAACTCCAAACTAAAATTGCGGAAATCCGTGGAACCCGTTTTCTGTCAATCGAAGAGACAAAAAAAAAATTTGCTGACGGATGAAGGCCATCCCAAAACGTGTTTCAAGGACGGAAAAAATTATTGTCATAAGGGTATTACATCAGGTGGTGATTACTTTGAAAGCGACAAAATAAATATTGGCGAATAATTAAATATTTGACGTTTTATTTACAATTTGTGGGTACTTTTTTGTCACAATGTACTTAAACAAACTAGAGCATTGACCTAAATTTGTCAACACATTACACAATCCTCTGAATAGATTTCAGAAAAATTGCAAACATTTCAGCTTCTGATTTGTTAATACGAAGCATTGCGCGAGCAACTCACTTTAGCTTTTGTATAAATTTAATTAAAGTTATAGAAATATACAGGATTCTCCACAAGACCCACAATAATTTTGTTTAACAAGGTTTGCTATAAAAATTCATGTATAACTTTGTTTTCTATTGCATTTTAGGAAGCAACTCATTATTCAAAAGCTTCATGTAAGCATTAACTGAACAGATTTCTTTAAAGTAAACATCTGACTGGAACAAAAAAGTAGAGCAATTTAGTGCTACATGGTTTGTATGAAGAATTAACAATTGCAATGACTGAAATCTATAATAAATTAATGAAAAGTAATAACAAACAATGATTTCAATACAAAAATTTATTATTTCTTTAGTGAAATATTAGATAGTAATTAGCAGCATGCTACAAAGTTCATTTGAATGTTTAAAAAGTCAATTTGAAATCAGTGCGTACCAAATGGAGAACCCATTACGTACATGGATCCATATGCTGTTCGTTCATTGCTGGCACGGTTGAATTGCAATTCGTCCACACAGTCAAATGGAATATTTAATTCATACTTTGCCAGCAACATTATTAGAAGAAAGAAATTGAAATCTAGAAAAGAAGATGCGGTTATGGCAAAATATATGAAGTCAAGTGAAAGTTTTTATAAAACAGAAGACAAATAGATATCACACACACATATTTATGTACACATGTATGTACATATGTAATATAACGTTATATATTAGTCTCACGATACGCATATTTCTCCGCATGTATAAATGTATGTACATACATACATATGTCGCTATGAATGTATGCATTGTTTGCGGCATAGGAAGCTGATATAGAAGTCATTGTTGATGTACATACATATGTCATGCTCAATGGTAAACACTTTCAATTAATTGAAAGTTTTCAATAAAACCGTTGCGCGGGCAAATACTAATTATTACAATTATTACCGTTATTTATGTACGTTACATGCGGTCGGCATTTTTGCGGAACACACCAGTGTTCGACGCGCATGCGCATGCCTACAAACTTATCTGTTGAGGCATCTTGCCAGCAGCACCGCATCATCATTAAGATTCGTTCAAAGAGGCCGAATGTGTGAATATAGTGTTTGAATGTGACCGATATTAGTGTGTTGGTGTTGAATGCGCGATTTTTCAACGCAAATAATGGATTTTTGCGTAAAAGCCACCGAGCGGCCACACATTTTTGCCACCTGTTGTGTGTGGTACGCGCATGCGCACATACGTACATATATACATACATGCATACAAATGCACATACTCCATATATAATTATATATAGCAATATATACATATATATGTATATCGATGCTGTGCGCACAAAATTAAATTAAAGCTTTCGTGTTCGCCGGTTATGTGCTTAGGCTTTAGGCCATTCCGATGAATTTGCTATGCTTTCTTCAAATAAATGTTTCTCAAATTTTAGCTTCATGGACTTCACGGTATTAATCAAAGATTTTGTTACATTAAGCAGTAGATAATGAAGTGCTAGATGCATAATTAGTGTACATTCTTTCCATGGTGAGAAATTTTAATATATTGAAATTAGTAATTATAAGATTTATAAATCTTAGTGGTAACATCGGAACTTTCATGGAAGTGTACTCTTTTTCTAAACTATTTAGATTTCCATTTAGTGGTTGTTGATCTTAAATGAACTTTGTGAGAAACCAGAATTTTGATAATAACGGGTGGTCGTTGTGGAGGTACTTTTTTCAATAAGTGTTTCCACAGAACACGAGTGACTTGTGTCAAGCTGGCATGTTAGTATTGTTTGGCATTTCATGATGGAATGACTTATTCTTCAACAGCGTTTACAAATTGTTCAACTTTATTACGGAAACTCACTCAACTCATAATCAGCCTATTGAGAGTACTATTCTTGAGTCCCAACATTCATTACTGAATAATATTCGGCCGAATAGACCACGTCTAGCACGCAATGAAGAAAACATAGCATCCATACCTGAGAGTGTACTCGAAGACCGTTGAGAGTCGATTCGACGCAGCTCGCACTGCCTTTTAAAATAACTTGGCGCACTTAAATTAAAAGCGTACGCTCGACCTTCCCAAGCAACATCGCTTCGTTCTATGGGCTCCTGAAAATTTCCAAGAAGACCCGAAATTTTCGCGCCAAATTTTGTTCAGTATTGAAGCCCATTACTTGCTCAATGGCTATGTAAACAAGCAAGATCACCACTTTTGGTACGAAAGGCAATCTAAACAGATTCAAGTGCTGCCATTTCATCCCGAAAAAACAAGGGTTTGGTGTGGTTTGTGGGCCGGTTAAAATAATCGAACCATATTTCTTTAAAAATCATGCCTGTGAAAACTTTGCCGTCATTGGTGACCGTTATCGCACCATGATAACCGACTATTTGATGTCTGAAATTGAATCTCGTGATCCCGGCGACTTTTGGTTTCAACAATACGGCGATACTTCCGGAACATCGCATCAATCAATGGAGCAGATAATTTCAAGTCTCGGCCGGTCATTTGACCACCAAGACCTTTTCTTGTGGGAATATATAAAGTCTAAGGTCTGTGCGGATAACCCCGCTTCGATACAAGAATCGGAGCAAGACATCATGCATGTCATTCGCCAGTTACCAGCCGAAATACTCGAACAAGTCATCGAAAATTGTTCTCAACGGATGGATCATCTGACACCTAGCCGCGTATAACATTTGAAAGGGATAACCTTCAAAAAATATATGCCAAAGAATGTTCTTTCGAATGATAACAAAAACTCCCCATTAAATTGAAGTTTCTGTGATTTTCTTTAAAAAAAATAGGGAAACTCGGAATTGAATCTAAAGTGTGATTGAATAATTTAGCACAGTGGATACTTGTGAACAAAAAAGTTTGAAAAAGTAGATGTGGGCGCGCCCTGTAATAAGTTTAATGTATGTACATATCTCCTAAACCAATTAAGCTACAAAAACTAAATTCACTCAGGATAAATCCCTGAAGCATACCTACCGACAATGTAAAATTCGAAGAAATCTGTACAAATCACCACATAACTCTATAGATTTTCAAATATATTTTGTTTTTTTTTTTTTGGTTATCATCATTTTCTTTTCAGTCAAAGTTTTTGAATGTTAATAAATTAATAATTTTTTTTTGGTGTATTGTGATTGATACAAACATAATAAATATAAAATAAAAGAAAAAGTGTTTCCATTAAATAGAAATGACTATGGATCATAATGAATACAGGCATAAGGTGAGCATTTACATACCATACATAACAAATGTAACATCGGCATCTTATGACTCCAAAGTCGATTCGTGTAAGGGTGGTTTTAAAAAAGTAAGAATTCTATAACCAACGACAACTACTCCCGCCCATTTATTTAAAAATATTTCGGAAATAAGTTATAATATCGTCAAAGGATATAATTCCAAATATATATATGGAATTTCGAAGTTGGAAAATTGCGATCCGCTCAGAATCTACAGAGTAAAGATTGAACCGAATTAAACCGCTATAGGACATAGCTTCCATTCAAACTGAGCAATGAAATTTTGTATAAAAACCCCTTTTTATTAGTAAAAGGTTTTATAGCTTCGATACAACCAACATGTAAAATGTTGAGTATAAGAGTTGAGTAAAAATTAAGATAACTTGATGAAACTTGACTTGGTTCATATATTCCTTGGCAAAAAGTAAGGCGGCGTTCGTAGATGGTTTTCGGATCACCTCCACGCTCACAAACCCTATTAACCGAAACCCAATAAACTGTCATAACGAAGCAAAAAAATAATATATAGAATTTTTCTGTAATTTTTCACAGATAACTGCAGTAGCAAAGGGTAACTGTGGGCTAAAAATTCCAGTCGTTCCTCTTTTCTCTCTTAGGGGCCAATTGGAGATTCCAAGTGTTCCAAGTTCTTTAGTTTACTTCTCAATTGCCTACTCAGACCAAAGTAACACCTTTTGATAAGAGTTATTCTGCGTTGTATCTCGCTGCTGACGTGGTTGTTGGTGTTAATACTGATCCTAAGATAGACGAAATTATCTACGACTTCGCAGTTTTGACTCTCAACTGTTAGGTGAACAAAACTAGTATATAGTACTTTGTAGCAACATGTTGCAAAAGTATAACAATGTAACTTTGTACACAAAAACCATATTATTTATGGACCTTAATCATTCGATTTTTTTTAGAAATGAAAAAACAAATATTAGTTGTATTCATAAGAATTTATGTACACACATTGGCGAATCAATTTATGCAAATCAGCAGACACTAAACCAGATTGATCGTTGATTGAACAAAAGAACTAAATATATGCCAAACAATAGAGAGGAAATAGTTTTCACTTGTTAGACGAAAGCTAATAGTCAGTTGAATAAAGCCAAATGAATGATAAGTGAGCGGAAATTCGGAAATGGAATAAAAGCAGTAGGTATTATTAAAAAAAAATGGGGGTTATGTATGCTTTCGCGAATATCTCCAGAAACTTTTGCCAGTATTAAATAATGGACACTCAGCCATACGTAAAATACAGTTATAAAGATAATCAACAACGTTGAAACTTAAGCTAATTTCCTGTATATCGACTCAAAACTGATATTTGCTGTATGTAAGTACGAATGAAAAGGCAATTCCACTTATTTTCTTCTGCAATTTGTTTTCTAATAATGCGCCGTTAGACATTAGCTCAAGTATTTATACTGAATATTATACCTACCTACGTTTAAAACGTAATTCCCTGGAAAGTTTGTACAGATTATATAACGTTAGCACTTCTCTAAACCAAGATTTGAACACATGCTCTTCCTCCTTTGCTTTACCATTTTATTATTCAAATGAATAAGTCCACCATAGCAATCTTCTTTCATTGCCATGCAAAACTTTTTGTGACGACTATATAGTCGAGTGTTTAGAATCGTTAGTCAAATATTTATCGTATACATAATCCTTAACAAAGTAAGTACTATTTTGAATCTCAAATACGAAATGGACTCTCAACAAGTTTCCATTGGTCTTTAGGTTGGAACATCGCTCTTACAATTTCTCACTTCAGTTTTTTCATGTCTTCCATACACGTGATAAAATTTAGAGTTTGCCACACACATTACTTGAAGATTTCTGACAGTTCTTTCCGCACATTCACTTCTTGAGTTAATTTCGTAAAGTTAAGACTATACGGAACTGAACAATAAAACAGCAAAGGTAATATAGATTTTTTGGCCAACTTGATAACTTTCTATTGAACAAATAAGAGATTAGCTATCTGCTTTTCGATAAATATTAATTAAGATAAAGATTGAGTCCAAAGAACTTAAAGAACTATTTTCACTATTATGGAATTCAGAATTCTTTTCACTACGACCTGGCCGTTTGCGTATTTCTTCTGGCTAATTGGTCAAGAAAATCCCTTAAGAAGCTTGTTACAATCATTTGGATTTATGAAACGAGTTCCAAAAAAACACAAAAATTAATTGTATAATAAATTTCCTCGGCACCAACATAACAACATATAATACAGATCATACAAACCCTTCACAGATAACTCTGATTTTAATTTAGATTGCTAACTTTAGACTATATTATTTACAGAATGTGAATTTTTATTATAAACTCACGCGTGATCTGTCGAAGGAAGACTATTGAAACAAGTAAGGAAGGGCTAAGTTCGGGTGTCACCGAACATTTTATACTCTCGCATGATAAAGTGATAATCGAGATTTCAGGCGTGGTTGT
>NW_017535208.1:535543-599993 GCF_001853355.1 Bactrocera latifrons
CGTCACCCTGATCACTTTGGTATATATAACCCTATATCTGACTCTTTTAGTTTTAGGACTGACAAACAACCGTTATGTGAACAAAACTATAATACTCTCTTTAGCAACTTTGTTGCGAGAGTATAAAAAGCATCTCATCGTGGATCATCCGTTATCTTATTGATTTGTCGTTAGTTTTATAAAAAGTGAAAGTCATTTTAGCTAATGTTTAAGCGATTTTGAAAAGGTAAGAGATTATTTCCGCTAGTATCATCAATAGAGTTGAAGATTAACGCATAGGCGTACTACTAGTCTTCTCATTTCTACTGGGTTTTCCAATAGGGATGATATGAGTGTCGTTTCGGCCACTTTTAATATGTGATGAACTGTAATTGTGTTTCATTGCATTTAATAACATCTAAAATTTCTTCATGAAAAGATATATGCAAGAACAACGTTTACAAATTATTCAATTTTATTATCAAAGTAATCGTTCTCCAATTGCAACTTTTCGTGCGTTTTTGCCATTTTATAGTCGTAAGAGTGTTGCGGTAAATAAACAAAACTGTCGATTCTGGTGCTAAGAAATCCACAAATTATCCATGAACAACCATTATATTCACCTAAATTGTCAGTTTGGTATGGTTTTTGGTTTGGCAGAATCATCGGTTCGAGCTTGGTCTAGGGACGGAAGTCGTGAGCTGCTTGAGCCATATGTAAAAGAGTAACTTCTGGCCATTCCTAAGTGAATGGTGATCTTATTCACTTGCGTGAACTTCTACACATGACTCCATCCATCCTTGGAATCTCCAATTGGTGCCACCTTGCGAAAAGACGAAACAACTGACAGGCAGTTGTTAACTTAGCTATAACCGCGTAAGCGGTTTCTACGCTAGTAAAAAAGAAGACTATTTCTTAAGCTCTTATTGAACGTGCTCTTTATAACAAAAGTACGAATTGATTTAGTGGAAAAAATACTCCAAAATTTCGTTCGTTGAACTCGTTCCTGCGAGAGAAGTCATGGAGGCCATTTGAATGGTGTTATCGTACTTCACATTAAATAAAAAACATTTGAATTTCCATAATGATTACTGTATTTTTTTTAAGAAATCATATCACTCTTATTGGAAAACCCTGTATTATGTTCCCAAGTAAATTCCACGCTGAAGTTATTGTATCACATCACTCATCACACCCATATGCAGAATATTTATTAAAAAGAGCAACTGCTAACCAAGGCACCGCTTTGGTTTTTTGTCGCCTCTTTTAGGTGTCAATAAACGCTAACACTTTCAAATTTCTAAGCGATTTTTAGTTTTGTTATATCTGTAGTACATAGTTTTAATAATACAAGTTTCTCTTGGCTTTGGCTGCCTTTTCAGCGCGGAGATAGTTTTATGAAATGACAATATATAAAGTTTAAAATCGTGTTTTCGCGCATTTTGTTACAGTTAATACTGCTAAACATTGCTGCATGCCGTTGTTGTTGCTGTAGGATTATAAATTTTAGAGTTATGACTGTTGTTTATATTTCTGCATTTTTAAGTATATTATACATGTGGACAATCAACAACTAGTATAAACTTCTTTTTATGTCATTTCACCGTTAATTATTCACCTTCTCGCATATATCAACTGTTCATACGACCTTTCCTTTCGCAAATAACTTCTTTCTTTCTTTCATTTTAATGCAAATATGAACATAAATATAGTATATACATATATAACATATCTATAGTATATACATATAAACATATACACAACTGGTTCTACGGTATGCTCCTATTCATTCAGCTTTTAGTCATCACCTTCTGCTCGAAATCTTTTGTGTGAATCGGATATTTCGTTTGGTTGTCATTCCAAAGAATTACACCTTTTCTTTCGGCTCCTTTGTTATAGCTCCCCGCTTTGGAGGTTTAAATGAAACTAAAAGTTTATTTGCATAATAAAACTCACAATGAAGAAATGCTTAAATGAAATGGAGCAGTAAAAGTAGCGTCGCGGTAAAGAAGCAACCTGTAAGTTTGTCACTCGTAGAGATATCTGATAGAGTCATTTTTGCTTTGAATATCATAAAATGGTATTATCATTCTAATTAGAAAAAATTTAGTATCTAAATTGAAAAGAAATGGAATATAAATAGAATATGAAAGCGAAAGTTGTCTTTTCATCAATATTGTGAATCGTCTGCTAAAATAACTTCAACCAGAGCAAACACCCTTCGTAAGCATAATATGTGTGGCCTAAAACATCGGCAATACTAAATAATTTTCCTACAATTACCAGAATAGTGAAAAACCTTGGCTTCTTGAAAATATGTGACTATATATAAAGCCAAACAACCTGAAATGTTCGTATCGATGTATGGAAAAATTGTGCTGATGCCTATGAGTGGTAAGTGATATTCCGAACTTCTTATTTATTGGCGTAAACACCACTTACGCGAAAATAGCGTAGTATTCAACAGCGTGCCACACCTTTCTCTCAAAAACTCATAACGACGACTCATCAGATGTTGTCATCGTCCATGCCTCGACACCACATAGCATAACGGGAATGATGTGTGTCTTATAGAATTTGGTCTTTGTCTGTCGAGTGCCTGTTCAGATCAAAGTAGTACCTGTTGGTTATTTTGCGCTGGACTTCGAGGCTGACGTTGTTTTTGGTGTTAACGATGGTTGCAAGATAGACGAAATTATCTACGACTATCAAGACTGATGTGGAAGCCAAGTCCCAAGTGGGAGGACTGTTTGGAGAAAGTAGAACTTACCGCGCGGTTGTTGAGGCCAATTATATAAATATCATCCGCATAAGCCAGCAGCTGTACACTTTTCCTGAAGATTGTAGCTTCACTATTCATCTCAAGAGTTAGAATTTTTTCCAATCGTCGGGTATGCTTTAGGCCGACCATATTCTACAAAGAGATGCATGCTCCTTATCGATACCTCGCCGGCGTATTGGAATAGCTCGGCCGGCAATCCATCGGTCCAGGCCGCTTTGTTGCTCTTCAGACTGGTAATTACTATTCGAACTTCTTCATGGTCTGGCAATGCAGCGTCTGTTCCATCGTCATCTATTGGGGAATCAGCTTCACCATCTCATGGTGGTTTTCTGTTACTACCATTTAGCAGGCTGGAGAAGTGTTCCCTAGATAATTTTGGTATGCTCTGGGTATCAGTCACTAGATCCCCTCTGGGAGTTCTACAAGAGTATACTTTGGTCTTGAAACCTTTTGTTAGTCGCTGCACCTTTTCGCAGTATTTTCGAGCATTACCCCTGTGTTGTCAAGCTCTTCGTACTCAAGCATTTTTTGTCTTCAAATGCGTCTCGCTTCCCTCTTCAACTCTCGGTATTTATCCCATACCACACGTGTTTTGCTCAATTGTATCGTTGCGAGGTAGGCAGTCTGTTTTCTCTCGACTGCGACACGGCACTACTCATCGCACCAGTTGTTCTTTTGCCCTTTCCGAAAACCAATGGTGTCGTTTGCAGCTGTACGTAAGGAGCTTGAAATGCCATCCCACAGGCTGAGTGCTCTCAGAGAGCAGAAATGCACGTCGAGCAGAAAACCATCCTAACTTCATTGTGTTTATTGACGTACCTTTCTCCGCGGTAACTAGACAATGGTCCGAGCCAATGTTAGGACGTCGGAACGTACGCATATCTAAAACACTGGAGACGTGTCTTCCGTCTATCACAACACGATCGGTCTGGTTGGTGGCGTTTCGATACAGAGACAGCCAGGTAGTTTTGTGAAGTTTCCTATGTTGAAATCTAGTACTGCAGATAACCATACTTCGGGCCTCGACAAGTCGATAAGCTTCAACCCATTTGAGGATGAGGTTGAATTTACCGACCGTTGTGCCAAAGATTCCTTCTTTGCCCACCCTCCATATCGAATATCCATCTGGCGTTAAAGTCGCCAAGGCTACTCGTCTCAGTCCATATCCCGTTCATCGCACCTTCCTAATTAAAGGATCGGACATTCCAGTTGTATTCCTATTCATTGGCGGTGTTTTTTACGTGGGTCTCAAAGCCAGCATAAAATTCTGGGGAGCGATGGTTCGCTTTCTCACTTCACCTCATTTTCAACCGGATGTTCGTTGGCTAGCCAAAAGATACTTTGTCTAGGACCGGATATCATGAGCTGCTTGAGCCATATGTGAAAAAAACCTTCTAATTGAATGATGCTCAGAGAACTTTCCTCACTTGCGTGAACTTCTACACTACAGTTCCTCTCCCTCCTTCTACACTGGTTCGCAAAATTCGAATATAGTTCGTTCATGAATGTTTATATAATATGTTGAATATTAACTGATATTTTAGCTGCTGCAATAGCTTTTTATTACTATATACCACCCTTAATTTGAAACTGCGTTATTTACTTAGACATTAAATCAATCATTAGTTTTATAGTACTTTCTGCTACAACACATGAGCATCTCCAATAGATTCCACTTATGTAGATCTTATAGATCTGTCAATATAACAAGTCGCTCTTCACTTCTTCAAAGAACTTGAAATATACTTATGCAAATAGTGGTCGTAAACTTTTATACACATTGAGCTGAATTTTATAAAAAAAAGTGCTCTCGATTACCAAATAGTATAATATAAATGCAACACTGCATTGCAACACTGGATACATAATGGCTAAAATTTCACGTTCATTGACATTTCGAAAAACCAGCGCGGATTGTGGCGCCAAATAAAAAATAAAAATAAAATGCAATTAAAAACCAAAACTGTCACCGGTGAATTGTAATGCGTGTTGAGGAAATAAAAATCAAATAAAAATGTAAGCAAACGCATAATAAATAAAAACATGCTAATACTTTTACTTTTTTCTATTTTTCCTATGCTTAACGATTTATGTATTTTTGTGCGTTTCATTGTTATGTATGTACATACATATCGCACGATGCCAAAAAAAAAGCTTGCACGCATACAAGAGCGCGTGCGTGCGCACAGAACTAAGAAAACTGTGATGTGAAAAAATAACGCAACTTTGTAGAATATGTTACTTATTACTAGAAAAAATACATTTTTTCAAATGAATTTTTATGTAAATTTTACTTAAACAATTTCTGTTTTAAACTAAATTATTTGCCAAACCAATTAATTAAGCAATGGTGATAGATAGATGGAAATCATTGAGTTTTTACACTGGGAACTATGGTTTATTGTGGCTTCTCCTTTATCACATATGGTCACACAGATCCGGCAGTTTGACTAATGGTGACTCACCAACCGTCCCGCTCAACGCTGCTCCGGACTACCTTGAACGCCGAGGTACTGATGCTTCCTATTTTGCTTTCTGATCAAACCAAACGCGTCTCCCTGCCCTCCTGTGAAGAAGTGCCTCAGGTACCACTTAAGAGTGGCACCGCTCATTCCCGCCCTGCGAGGGTAGTCAAAGACCGGGGCGTCCGGCATTTTTCCTCGGCACTTCCGCTTTCCCTGTCGCTCACCCCTGGTTTCGACTTTCTCTAAATCACGCGCCTCAGTGCAGTTGATCCTGCTCGAGGACGTTGTTGTAGCGGGGTTTGCGACACCTACAATAATTTTTATCCTTAAACTATGCATGTGTATCCTCTCATTCACATTCGTTAAAGCCTGTTCCAAGTTTTCAGTTTAAATTATGGAAGTTGTGATGAGAATTTAAATTAAGTGGAGCCTCTTTTGGAAATAGAAAATGTATAAAACGAAACCACTCCAATGGGTTAGGTCAATCTAGAGCCCTCAAAACGTTTTACTTTAACAAATTTATTACGGAAAAAGAACTCGTACTGCCTTTTCAGTTTTTCCAGTATAAATTTCCATAAAGAGTTGCAGGGCATAGTGATATTCCTGATAACTGTCAAGCAGATGAAGTAGCCAGAATCTAACCCTACAACTTCCTCCTAAAAAGTAAGAATTTATATGCCTATGGCTGAATGTAGCTATTTAATCATGATATAGCTGAGTGTCAGTGGAGTCAATCCCAAAACTGTTAACATGGCATAAGTGGAATACGGGTCACACATGTCAACTGCTGAAATTCATAAGGATTAACACAATAACTAGTTGGAGTCCTAACAGGAAGGAAGTAGTACAGGGCGGTTTCGAGAGAACTTTATGGATTGAAGACTTTTAGTTCCGGTGGTTTTACAATGGGCTTCTTAAAAGCCTACATACTTACTTACCACATGAGTATAAAATCGATTTTTCTAAATTCTGAAACCTCACCTGTTAATAAGATATGCACATACTCCATTGTATCGTATTAATCTGGCTCAACTCGCTAATTTGTAAGTTCATAAAGTAGATCTAATATCAAAATTCGATACATAAATTTCAAACAACTACTTATTATTGACACTCTACTGTACTGATGCATAAATGTATGATACAGATAGTGTAAAGTAATGTACGTGCGACAATTGTGAATTACTAGTAATATGTCATCGGTCTGCCGATCCATACGCACTGCTCAAGTTAATCACTTAACGTATGTAGATAGGTATATGGTATAGGTATGTATTCAAGCTACTGCCTACTAATTTTATGGCAAAGGGCTCTACATTCGCCTGCCAGTTGGACGGAGTGGCTTTAGTTTGGCATTACTATTATTTCCTCAACATCTACATATATATACTCATTTATCTACATACATACTTATGTAAATATGTTGTTATGCACTTTTTATTAAATTCGAAATTTCTTTATTTACATAGCTATGAATATGTGTGCAACATTATATTACATTCGGCGATTAATGCAGCCGGTACTCGTATGATGGGTAATTACATAAATGGTGAAAATCGCGACGCATCGGCTGCGTAGAATATCAATGAAATTGTTACTCTAGACAAGGCGGGCAATGCCAAAAGCAAACATATACATACACACATACTTATATAAATGGATGTAATACGAGCTAGTATGCGTACCGAATAAATATTCGTAGGCGATATTGCATAGAGTTACATTTCTACGATGCATTGAAAATTATGCAATATTTATTGGCTGTGGCAACACAAAAGGTTCCTTCATAATGCTCACACATATGCACTGCGAAAGTGAAAGGTAGAAGGTAGTTGCTAAGCCTTGGTTTCGAATTGAGAAGAACAGATGGGTTCATGGAATTTACATATTTTTGTGTTTAGCTATAGTTGTCAAGCCTTCGATTAGATAGTAAGGACTGCGGCGAATAAAATTGTCCGTTACAAAAATGAAAAAATCTTTAAAATCAGTAGTCCGATTTTTACAAATTAAAATATTTTATTAAAAAAAATTATTTCAAATTTGAAAAACGGGAGAAGAAACCAAAAATCATGTTTTACTAATCATTTTGCCCCAACCCCGTCCATTAGTGCTTTTATCGTAGTGTCCCAAGCTCTGTTGTTGTTGTAACGGCAGAAATTTTGCCGAGTTGACAGTCTATATCCACATAAAAATCCGGCTCCGTTCCGGTTTTCGTAGACCCGACTGTCATGGGAACCCAAGCTCTCATAGCTGCTGACGACCATTTTTTTTAAGTTTTGAACTTCTTAGGTAATTTTTTTTAATTTTCTTCGACCCCCATTTTACATTTTACTTAAGCCCAGGATCTTTCAATCGGCCTTAGTTCTGGACAGTTTACAACTGCAAATTGAATTTTTCATCAACTTTTCTTCGAGAGTGGGCTGTATAAAATTCCAGTCCACGTAGCCGAGAAAAGTCCGCTAAAACGAATTTTTGGCCAAAAAACTTTCGTTAACATACAAGGAAGGGCTAAGTTCGGGTGAAACCCAACATTTTATACTCTTGCAACTTGGATGAGTCAATGCCAAGGAAATACCTTAAGGTGTAACACCTCAACCAGAGGATCGGAATCCAGCAATTTTATATAGAAATATACAATATACAGTGTAACTCATACACTGGACGACTTATTCGGCATAAGGGTTTAATTAAAGTACCTCACATGACGGGTTGAGTTGAAACCCATAATACTGAATTTCGGAACTTCAACAAAACAGAAGTTGGGTTGAAAATCGTAAAAGGGGCATAACTAATAATTGGTTCAGGAGTGCGTAGAAATGACCCACAGCCTATCAGCTTGCAAATAGATCCATCTAAACTGGGTATTGTGGTATAAGAGCATAGCCGAAAACGAACTATATAATAAATTATACATCTTTTTAGCGGTCACTAGCAACCCTTCTTCGGAACGGTACCGCACACCAAAACAAGATGGACTCTGCCTGAACACTTTAGTCATGTACTTATCTAAACTTTTTTGGGTCGATGTAACCATAAGAGGCTAAAACAAAGTGATAACCTCTTCATAGATAAAACTAGTTAACTATATATAAGGTAACTTCAGAATCTTGTATGGTTTGTTGCTCTCTGGTTGAAGAAAAATTTCTAGATAAATCAATCCAAATACCAAAAAACTGACCTAGTTTTATTTATCAGGAGGTATAAAACTCCGGAAGTACCCATTCCCTCAATGGGGGGGCTTTAGCCTTCATACTGTCGAAAAGGTGAAGTACTTGGTCAGCATCACCAATAAAAAAAGTTGTGAAAAGTAAAGAAAGCATTGGTTGCCTTATATTTTTGTAGAAGAGTTGGGAACCACGCTCTCTCACCAAAAGTTGTACGTTCTCTTTAAGGATCCGTAGTAAAAACAATACTGTTCTATAATGTATGATGTATTTGTCTGCATGTCGATATCGTTTGTATTGAATTTTCGAAATTTGATCGTCTTGACATTATATTAAATTTGTAATGTATGTTTAAGAAATGTAAAAGCTTAATACTGGGTAGTCGAAAAAGTCTTTTCGTATTGTCAATAGATGTCGTTGCAGTTGTATATCTTCAGTGCTACCAGCCACATTGTGTCATATCACATGTGTTTTAAAGGTGAAATTTTAAACTTGATTTAACCAACAGCTGTTCAAAAATGAGCGAAAATAATGAAGAAATTCGCTATATTTTCAAATTTTTGTATAAAGTTGGAAAAATGCCACGCAACCTAACAATGAAATTTGTGAAGTTTACAGAGACGATGCTTTATCAGTTACAACAATGCATCGCTCGCTTCCGTTCTGAAATTTCGATGTGAAAGAGGCACTTCGCTCTGGCCGACCTATCCTTAGAAAAGTTGATGAAATTATGGAAAATATTGGCCAAAACCATCACATAAGCAGCCATGATATCGCTAAGAAACTTAACAATCATCATCAAATGGTTTTGAACCATTTAAAAATATGCTGCCTACAAAAAGAAGCTCGATGTTTGGATACCACCTGAATTGTCTGTGAAAAATTTAATGTTCCGAATTAACATTGCGATTCTTTGCTGGAACGAAATGAAATCGAACCTTTTCTGAAGGGAATGGTAACAGGACACGAAAAGTGGATCAAATACGACAATAATGTGCGAAAAAGATTATGCTCCAAGCGTGGTGAAGCTCAACAAATGGTCGCTGAGCCAGGATTGATGCCTCGAAAGTTTTTGCTGAGTGTTCAGTGGGATTGGAAAGAAATCATCCACTATGAGCTGCTCAAGCCTGGTCGAACGATTGATTCTAAGTTCATTACACAATCATTTGCAAAAAGTGATTTGATTTAATAGTAATGAATTGAATTCAACCGTTTTCTATTCCTTAGATTATTTGAAAGAAACCGATGGGAATATAAATTGTATTACGTGGGAAGTAGACGTGGTTGTGTACCGAATTTGGTTGCAAAGTGGGCGGCCCAAGGCCATTGGAAAATTAGATATCGGCTCATATAAAGCTGGCTAATAATATTACGGCAGTAAAATTTAATGTCTCTGGATGATTTAATTATTTACTTATCGTGCTTTCAGTAGTCCAAAAAATAAGGTGACATTTGAATTTAAACTGCGCGCGCCGAAGGATTTGGAGAATTTTTTTTTTAGGCTGGTAGTACTGTCAGTCACATTTATGTCAAATTACATGTCAAAATATTCATTAGTGTTTGAGATACGTGTCGTTTTGTGAGCTGCTAAAAGTGAGTTTTTTCGTTTTTTGCGATGTCGAAATTTGTTAAGCAAAGAATTTGCATTAAATGGTCATTTCGCCAAAAACTCAACCCATATCGTTCCGCAACCACCGTATTTACCTGATCTGGCAACCAAGCTCAAAAGACCGCTCCGGTGATATCGTTTTTATAATTGATTTGGAAGAATAAATAAAGAATTTTCAAAATAAATACAATGTCACCTTATTTTTTGGGTCCTTTTCGACACGAGAAAGCTCAATATCCAGCGAGAAATTTTTTGATCAGAATTGTCATAACTCATAGAAACTTTAGTAGAAATCTGTGGTAGAGGCGTGGCGTAATTAACCGGTAATTAAACCAATAGATATCTTGCAGGGTATATTTCCCTGAGCTGTATCTGCATATAATTTCTCCATTCGAATTCAAACGTTCCACAAAACCAGAAGAAAATAATGTTGCATATTTATAGGCTCTGCTGATAAGTTTGTCAAAGCACATTATTCATGAATCTCAACTCTTTCTTATCAGCAAAATTTAAACTTATATCTACATTTACAAATATAAATAAAGTAAAAAATAATATTATACGTGATCCAAAATTGTTCAATTTTTACTTTTTGCCTTAAATCATAACACTTACTTACACACTTACACTTACACTAACCGTTACTTATAAATCTCCCTACACTCGCTAGTAGTAGGGAAATGCTTGGTATAATATTTCTTTTAAAACTCATGGGTCAGTCTGTTGCCCATCTCTCTTATCTGATATTATAATGATATAACATTCCCGCTCGCTCTACCAGGCAATTTAGACCTTTACTTTTAAAATTTTCTAGAACAAATTTCGAGTTAAACAAACCATTCCGCAGTATATGCCACGATTTCAATTCTCATTCCAGCACATTTGATCTAACAGACTCACTCTTTACCATTAAAAATATTATTTTATCTACTCTTAACAAGTAACATTTAAAAAAGCAATTATAAACTTTAATATAATTCTTAATTTTGGCTGTTGAAATTTTTGTTTCTGTAGCTGAGCAGGTTAAGGTAGCAACGCTTAAAACTCTCTCGCCTTTTATGACTCGGCTAATTCCGCTCGTTCACGGATTGCGCCCCTCGCGTCGTTTGGGCGGGAGGAGGGTAATCGTTGGGTATTATTATTATTTCACAAAAATACAAATATAAATTTAGAACATGAAGCTGGATTAATAAAATAAAAATATGTTTTTGTTTGTTTACTAAATTACTAATTTTAATATTGCGGCAGACAAACGGATGCGAAAAATTTAAGTATTTTCTTTACCTTTCATAAAACACTTATTAAAATGCTTCTTGAAACTGGTTTCACAATAGACCTCTGAACCATTTTTTAAGATATTGAAACCAAATTTATTAGTGCATTTATCTCAACAAACAAATGTACCTTATATGAGGATCTTCATACCTTCATACCAGTTAACTTTATATCAAAAATAGCCATAAATTTGCAATAAAATCGGTCATAAATCCAAGTCCTAAAAACTCAGTATTATGTTTCCACTTTATACGGAATATATCGGCTAATGTGAATTTAAATGGATTAATTTTATTGAGCAGATGTAGAGCATTTAGTTTGCTAAGGACAGTTCCAATCTATTTTGCTATAACATACTCAATATAATGTTTTTCATACTTCCTTCCTTTCGTCCTAAATTAAATTATTTCATATATTAAAAAAATATATAACCTTGGCTTATTTGTAATAAAAGTATGCAGTGGCCTCCTATGACAGGTGAAAACTTTTATCTACACAAACAAGCGTACTCCAAATAAACTAAGGCATAGAAAACGGTTCATTAGAATTTATTATTATTAAATGTGTTGGCCCTAATTTTGAGTCAAACCACTTTTTGTAAATGAGTGTGTTATATCTTTGGGAAAAGCTCAAGCTTTAAACTTTTCAAATGCAACCCTGGTATGCAACCGTACATTGATTGTGTGTAACCAATTTTATCACAGACATTGTTAGTGTTGTTGCTTTTAGTTCTCAATCCATTCAGGTTTTTGTTTGTATTTTTTCACTTTCTGCGGGCATCGGCTGATTTCTACCCAGCACGCAGTTCAGAATTTGAGTACACTTTTCAGTTGTTCAGTGTTTTTATATCAATTGTCGCGAGTGGTTGAGTTAGTTTGAGAGCTTTGTCATATTGACCAGTAGTGCAAACATATATGTATATTTCAGCCGGTTTCTATCAGAGTTAACTAACATTCAAAAGTATCCTAGTGATTTCGCTTATTAGATTAAACCAAGTAAATAAAGAAAGGTGAGTGTTGACAATAACTCATTGTATATATGTATGTATATAGGGGCATACACCGTAATTGGCGTGTGCAAAGGTGTTTTATCATATCTTCTATATCTGAATTTTGTTTGTTAAATCATTATTTACACATACGAAGGTAAATATTTACACTTATATAAATTTAAATACACATATCCACCCACTCTCATACATGCTTATCTGGTGGAATAAGATAAAGGAAGAGGCATTGTGGGTTGGTCCAAGTTATGTGCATGTACATATTTACATTTATATGTATACGTGATATTGCGAGAAATGCACTTGCATATAAACATAATTACTTAAACACACATATATGTATGTACACATGTACTGTAAGTAATTTTGACCTGGTTGCAATTTTAAGAGTCGCTTAACAATTTAATTAATTTTGAATGCCTATACTTGATATTTGACCCAAGGTGTGTTGGTTAATTCGCCGGCAGGTGGGTTCAATGTTCAACTGCCACGTCTCTCCAAGCTTAATACATGCATAAATACAGTCGTACATAGTACAATGTATGCAAATGCATTTGGACGTCCACAAAGGCGCCTTGTCCCAATATAGCAGTGCAATTCGGATTTAACAAGTTCCACTCTTTTAAGGGACTCAATGCGTTCCCAAAATTTAAACAGACAGTAGCATATCAAAATCTCTCTCCTATGAATCAATTAAACTAAATTATTTTTAAATTGTTGCCTTTATGTATATTTGTTTGTTAGTACAAACTGTTATATCTTCAGACACACCCTCGTTCCCAGACAGTTAAGTTATTTGTTTGAAATTTCCATAATGCATTTTAAATATAAAATGTACCGGTACATTTTTATTTTCATGAAAGTTGAAAAATGCATTGGTGCTCTCTGTCAAACAAATCACAACAGTAAATACAGTTTACCATCCACAAATTCGCTCGGAAAGAAAACTTAAAGCTAGAGAGCTTATAAGGATATGAGAAACGCGAAACTAGGTTTTGGTTAGGAAAAATAAGTGTTTAGTCAATCAATTGGCGATGTTCACTATTTTTAATAAAAAAGTTAAATTTCTTAAAAAAGATCCAGACTGCTCACATATTAACTTGATTAACATATTTAGGGAACCGAGCGAAAATAGATTTTTATCAGCAAGAATAAGTATTTAGTCAATGAATATGGAGATGATCACTTTTTTTTATAAAAAAAAAACTAAATTTCTTGAAAAAATCCAGACTACTCACATATTAACTTGAATATAACTTATACACATATACATATGTACATACTTCTTTACTTATTTGGACCTTGAAATGTATGCAACGATTAAACTACAAATTTATCTATACATAAGATATTTTTCAGCAACTTAACATAAGACTGTCAAGCCTCCGAGTGGCTGATAAGATTGTATATTATGTATTTCTATCTTAAATATTTGTTAATATTCACATAGCGACTTGCATGTAGGTACATGCATACATACATACAAAGACAAATATTAAAAAATAATAACAAAACTCTCATAACTTCCAAAACTCATTCGTCACTAATCTTTAATCGCAATTGTTATGAAATATTTCACGCGCTTTTGATTTCTTTCCGAACCAAACTTAATTGCTCAGTCACTGCAATCGCTTCCTGTGAATGTAGACAACCACTGATAAGATGAAGATTCCCCTTGCAAATAAATTAGCAAACAAATATTTAACAGATTTGCTTATGTCACACATTTATTTTGTGTCATAATTTTATAACCGTACATGTATTTTTAACAACAGAAGCCCATAATTTGTTAGGGTTCATATAGTCTCATAAAGTTAAAAGTTTAACTGAGAAGTAACTCATTTTTGTTTGTAATCTAACAACAATTTTGTAAACAAGTGTATGATTTTACTATGCATTATGACAAGTTGTGAGTCTGCTATATACATATATTTTTTTAACTTTATAACATTCGTACTTTTTTTATTTCAAATAAATAAGTCAATAAAATGTCATAAAACTTTCAAAACTCGTTCAAATATAATACCTAATTTTTAATATCTAATTTGTATGGCACAACATTTTTTAAAGCCAATACATTCCACATTGTTGATTTCTTGATATGAGTAGAATTTCGCTCACCAGCAAATCAGTGTTGCCGTTTTCTGCAAAAAGTATCAAAGTGGTACATTTGCGACAAACTGTTATTTGTAAGAAATATTTTGCTTTCAGCTCAAATAATATTTTAAAAAATTTATATATATAAACTAATTCAGTAAATTCTGTATTAAATGATACCTTAAAAATATCATCATAAAGTGTTATTTGCAGAAATAAAAACTTGTACACATATATTTAGAGTTTTCGAACTTGTCATAACGCATCCTAAAATCATACATTTTTACACTTGTTTAGAAAAATTGTTGTTGGATTACATACAATAATGAGTTTACGCAATTTCAATTATCAATGCTATGTTTTCGGTTTTTATAACTATAACTTTATATTTATTTTTTATTTTTTGGTTGTGTAAGTGGAGAATTTGTAATAGTACTATTAATTGTTATCTTACGCCACAATAGGTAACTATAATAGTTAGTAAATATTTGCATCTTATAATAAAAATATTATTTACTTATTAAATAGTAAAAGTAAATGTTGGTATACATTCATAAATAGCTTTATTCTCATAATGTGAACTTACAAATTAATTCTTAAATACGCAAAAAGCTATTACAAAAAAAAAAATACTTATGTACACATTTTCGGCCTTTTCCCTCAAAAACATACATAACATAACGGCAACACCGCAACCCATCTATCTGCTCAGTGAAATATATTGTATGTGAGTGTGTGTGTGTGTTAGGTAGGTTCTCAATTGTAGCCAAGCTGGATATGTATCGTGTCGTTGGGACGTAATCAGCATCGCATATTAATGCCGGCAAGTTGTGTGATAGTGCTCCTTACCTCATAAATTAAATGTGCTTAAGAGGTGTTGTGGTGTTATTTTGTGATATTTTTAGCGAGACCGTTCTCTGATAAAGAGGAAAATAATCAAAGTAATAAAAAAAAATATTAAATATAGGTGTCTGTTTGTATATATGAATGTAGGTTCTAACGAGAACTTTGTACCAATGTATTTGTGCATTTGTAGACAAATTGTATGCAAATATAATATGTTCGTGTGCCTGTGTGCAAATAAGTGTGTTCACAGTGTCACGTATGCTTATAAAATATTAATAAATATTTGGGTACTTCAAATGAATTTGTTGGAAGGAAATTAATTGTGGAACACATTTTAAATTAAAATATACAATTACTATACAATCGATACTAGTTATTGTATTTATTTAGCCAAGTTATCATTTAATTAGCATCTTTGACATACATGTACAAAAAATACCCGGAAAATGTAAATAAAAATCAAAATATTGTAATAATATATATAATTATTTATCAACATTTATTTTGTCGCCTTCAAAGTAATCCCTACCAGATGTAATACACTTATGACAACGATTTTTCCAGCCCTCGAAACACTTCATAAGCACTTTTTTCAAGTTTTCTTTTATCTCTTCGATCGACTAAAGCGAAGTGCCAATTTCAGTTTGGGGAACAAGACAAAATCACACGGAGCCAAAGCTGGTAAATGCGATGGTATTCATTGCTTTTTTAGCTTTAAATTCGATCATAATCGTACTCTTTTTCAAAAAAATTGAGCTTTATCGGGACGAGTCGAGCAAGAAGGCGTCTCAAACCCAAAACATCCACCAAAACCATTCGAACGGACTCGGGAAATATTTCGAGGTCTCTTGTCATCTCCTAATACTGGCCTGACGATTTTCCAGCAAATATATTCCTCACTTTATTAATAGTTTCATTAGTTGATGAGGACGACGGTCGTAGGATCTCTCGACCGTATTTGAAGGGTCTCATAGACTTATGTTTTTGATAAAACTGGATGCACCCCATATATCTATGTTTAGACGTGAAACACCGTCGTTTTGGAAATAGAGATCGCCCACGTCATTTTAATCAATTTCTCGAAAAAAGAGTCGTATCGTTGTTCTGTTATAACGCTCACCAATGAATACCAACGGCATTTCCGTGAAATTTGAAAGAAATAAGTCCCGATGATGCCGCCAACCGACAATTCGGATCAAATGGTAAATTTTTTGGGCCGCAATCACCGCAACAGCGACAATTTCGTTTGTTGACGAAGCTATAAGCCAGAAAAGGGACTCATCTGAAAAGTTTTCAACGTTTTTTTTTTTTTTTTTGAGAACGTCAGTTTGTGTAATAATCTTGAACAATTTCCCACCGTCCCATATGTGCATATTGGGAAAAAAATTTCCTGATTCCTAGACAAAAGATAAAAAAATGCCTATAATACCTTAGAGCCGCTCATTAAATTTATTTGTATTATGCAGAACTCGTTCAAAATAAAGTTTAAATACAAAATACAGAGCACCTATAAATTTGCACTAGATTATAGCTAAAAAGTGTACACACATACTTGCACTCGTAATTTTACAATGTGGCTGAAGCATTATCGAGTTGTGTTTGAATATAAACAAATCAGTATACATACTATAATATATGTAAATAGTTATGTGCATAAATTGCTTATCAGTATAATATATGAATAACATTGCGGTCTCTGAAGCTCTTAGAAAGTTTGGCCCAGCTTTGTGTCAGATTTTTTGGGCCCTCACTTATTATTTTTCATTCAGTTAATGATTTTTAATGAAAAGTTTTTGAGTAGAAAGACAAAAAATTTGTTACCATAATTTCTTTCCTGCATCGTCTTATAGCAAATGCATACAAAACATAAATATATACACACATATGTACATATGATTCCATCGAACATGTGCCACGCCAACCAAGCACAAGCAAACACTGCCATAACAGGCTTATCAGTTCAATTCTAGTAAAAATAAAAACAAATGCTGACCGTCTGAAGCACGCTGCCCATTGCATAATGCCTCAATAGCCACTTACAAAGAGCGTACAATAATAATTCTCGTATTAACAATTCATTGTGTAAAAAGTACGTGTTAAGATCATTACATGTTTCCGTTAAAAGTGTTATAATTTCACAAAAGAAATACGCACAGTTGAACAAAACAATTTATTCTGCAAAGTAAAGGATAAAGTCAATCAAAGAAGCGAATAATAAACGCTGCAGATATACATATTTATAACTATTTCACCAAAATGCACTCTTTACGTTGCGCTCGTTCATACACTCCAACTTTTTTGCGAGCTTTTACCGCTGCAATCTCGAACAACGCTGGGGTAAGGCAAGTTTTCAATGAAAAATAAAGAAAAAATGTTTTAATTCATATATTACATAGAACATATCAGAGTGGGTCATTATTGGTATAATTGATAGCATTCGTTTAAAACAAATATTTTTTTAATTTTTGCTGTAAATAAATATTAAATTAATTAAATGTATGTATGTATATACGAGAGTGAAAATATGATTATAGTATACAGCTTCGAAAAAGTAAACGCTTAGCAGGCCAGCAAACATATAAAACTAATTAAATACAATTCATACCATATGAGTATTTAGATGTCTGTGATTTCGCAAGAATGAAAGAAGTTTTTTTGTGGAGTCTTAAACTTCTCTGTGATTGATATTCCTTCCTTATAAGTTAATTTATATAATATTACCCTTACAAGTAAGCATGGTTCGGGAACTTTACGTGTTTGTCATGTCGAACATTTTTTCCATTGACTAGCAATTTTATTTATGAGTTCTAACTAAGGTTGCTGCAAGAGTAGACCGACGGCAAACGACGCCGTATTTTTTTCCACTCTTTCGAAATTTATCTTCAGTAAGGTTTGCTATTTCGTTATGGAAAGATATATGGTCCAACAGCGAGTCGAAATTAATAATATTTACTACAGAAATTCGGAGCCAATTTATGGTCGTCATAATCGTCCTGTCAGATCAACAATTAATCGTCAAGTGGAAAATTTTGAATCCACAGGTACAGTGCAAAATGTTCCCGTGCCAGTGAGACAAAGAAGCACAAGTTTCAATTGAGGAAGACCCCAATCACACGTCCTTCTCAAACGTTGGACACCTCTGTTACGTCGTTATCTGGGCCTACATCCTTACAAGATCTAATTGATACATGTATTGAAGCGCTTGACCGTCAGAATCGTCCTATGTTTGTGAATTGGGCTGAGCAACAACTTGAAAATTATCCGGATTTTCATCTGGCTGAATGGCTTCGTCAATAAACAAAATATGCATTATTGGTCAGGCTGCAATTGACACTTACTCTATGAGTCACCATTGCATTCCGAAAATTTACGGTTTGGTGTGGTTTATGGGCCGACGGTGTGATTGGACGGTACTTCTTCCGTGATGATCAAAACCGATACGTTACTGTGAGCTGGAATATGGACTTAGACAATACGTGGTGTCATAATCGATTTATTGTTTAGTTTGCTGAATGCCTTATCTCGCGAAATGGCCCAGTCAGTTGGCAGCCTCGGTTGTGCGATTTTTATTTTAATGATATGTTTCAAAATTAGTTCGGCTAAGTGACCGCCACGGTTGGCTCGAATAAATGCCAGCCGAGGTTCCAATTTACGACTTCTTTTTGTGACAGTTGAGGCGGTATGTCAGCGCGCCATTCTCTTGCCAGGCGTCAATCTTCTCAGACAAACTGCGTAGACGAACGACTTCACACAACCCCACAAAAAATAGTCAAGCTTGGGTAAATCGCATGATCTTGGAGGCGAGGCAAAAATGTATTCTTTCGTTGGATGTGTGTCAAATAGAGCCGTTTTGTTAGAACCAAAGATCGGCCACATCAATATTTTCCAATTCAAACTCGTAAAGTCATTATACATGGCCCTATAGCTAGCTTCATTTTGTTAGAAATATGAAAAGTGAGTATCATTGCTGAACAAAATTTTTTTGTGAAACCTCTTTAGGGCCCATTTGAAAACGTTTTTCCGTAAAGAGTCTGGCCATTATAAAATCGCAAAGCAAACTGAGTATAACTGAAGTAATAGCTTTCAAAAAGACGAACTCTGAAAGAAGTATTGCTTCATTAAAAACAATACGTCTAAACTGAACAGAGTCCATGTCGTTAGTAATGTTAAATTTTCATTCCTCAGAGTATATTTTCAATTCCACGTGACAATACCTAATCTGGTTTCAACAGATTTTTCAGAGAAAGGATAATAAGTTAAATTAGTAAGATCTTATAAAAATAGTTTTCTTCAAAATACATTAATTATGTTATAAATAAATTATTTCATATGTTTATATTTAAAAAAAAATTCACTGCCACTTACATACATAATTACTATCCGATAAAATTAAACAAATTATTAAGAATTTTATTTTTCATCTTTTAGATGGCCAACAAAATTCGCGCTGGTCCCGTTGTGGACATTCTCGGCGATGAAATGACCCGCATTATTTGGTCCTCGATTAAGGACAAATTAATTTTGCCTTTCCTCGACATCGAGTTACATACCTACGATCTTGGCATGGAGTATCGTGACAAAACTGAAGATCAGGTCACAATCGATTGCGCTGAAGCGATTAAGAAATACAATGTGGGTATTAAGTGTGCCACCATCACTCCTGATGAGAAACGTGTGGAGGAATTCAACCTGAAGAAAATGTGGAAATCACCCAATGGCACTATACGTAACATTCTTGGCGGCACTGTTTTCCGTGAAGCTATCGTCTGCAAGAATATTCCACGCTTGGTTTCTGGTTGGGAGAAGCCTATTGTTATTGGCCGTCACGCGCACGGTGATCAATACAAAGCTACAGATTTCGTAGTACCTGGTCCTGGTACATTGACTCTCACTTTCAAGCCAAGCGATAGTGGTGAAACCATTTCACATGAAGTTTACCAATACAAAGGCTCCGGCGTCGCCATGGGTATGTTCAATACAGACGATTCCATTGTTGATTTCGCGCATGCTTCTATGAAGTATGCGATATCACGAAAACTTCCACTGTACTTGAGCACAAAAAATACCATTTTGAAGAAGTATGATGGCCGTTTTAAGGATATATTCCAAGAGATCTACGACAAGCAATACAAGAAGGAATTCGAGGCGCAAGGTATCTGGTATGAACATCGTCTGATCGACGATATGGTTGCGTATTGCATGAAATCAGAGGGCGGTTTTGTTTGGGCCTGCAAGAACTACGACGGTGATGTACAATCCGACTCAGTTGCACAAGGTTTCGGCTCACTCGGTTTAATGACATCGGTGCTAATTTGCCCAGATGGCAAGACTGTCGAGTCGGAGGCGGCACATGGTACAGTAACACGTCACTATCGCATGTACCAACAAGGCAAGGAAACCTCAACCAATCCCATCGCGTCGATCTTCGCTTGGACTAGAGGCTTGTTGCACCGTGCACAATTAGACAACAATGAAAGCTTAAAGCAATTTGCCGAAACACTTGAGAAGGTGTGCGTAGATACCATCGAATCGGGTAGCATGACCAAAGATTTGGCAATCTGTATCAAGGGCATGAATAATGTGCAGCGCAGCGACTACTTGGAAACATTCGAATTTATGGATAAGCTAGCAGAGAATCTGCAAAAAGCTCTTGCGAAGTGACTACCTGAAGCAGAGCAGCTTTATGTAAAGGAAAGCTGTTCGCATCTTTAAGATGCAAGTGATGGTTTTGTAGAATGTAAATGTGAAACTTTATAAGATTTATGCCCAGTGTGTTATATATTTTTTCACATCAGTAAATTGTTTACAACTTCAAAAGATCAATAAATGCTTTTATATTCAATAAATGTATGTAGTACTCTGAAAAAGTGGTTTTATTTTTTTAATAGCAGTACACCACTTAGACACCAGTATATCACATTTTCAACTTGTAGCTGGATATCAGCATACACACGGGCGAAAAGGTTTTTTTTTTCATTTCGGAAAGATGACATGGGTTCCACTGAGATATCAATGATGTTAGCTCACTCAATTTTCTTACTCTCTCATTTGTGCTGGTAGTGTCTTTTCAATACAAAAATTCTTTTTTACTGGCGTAGACATCGCTTACGCGGTTTTAGCCGAGTTAGCAGCAGCGCGCCAGGCGTTTCTTCTTTTCGCAATGTGGCGCCAATTGGAGATTTCAAGCCAGGTCCTTCTCCACCTGCTTTCCAACGGAGTGGAGGTCTTCCTCTTCCTCGTATATTCTCTGAACTGGTGTGTTTTCGTCCATTCTGACGACATGACCTAGCCAGCGTAACCGCTGCTGATACCAATAATTGAAAGCTTTAAAACTATTGCATTAAATATCATGAAACTTTAACACTGTTCTTCTTCTTTATTTTCTTAGACACCGCTTACGCCATTATAGCCGAGTTAACAAGTTAACAGCAGCGCGCCAGCCGTTTCTTCTTTTCGCTACGTGGCACCAATTGGAGATTCCAAGTGAAGCAAGGACCTTATCCACCTGGTCTTCCTCTTCCTCTGTTTCCCCCGGCGGGTACTGCGTCGAATACTTTCAGAGCTGGAGTGTTTTCGTCCATTCGGACAACATGACCGCAGCCGCTGTCTTTTAGTTCGCTGAACTATGTCAATGCCGTCGTATATCTCGTACACCTCATCGTACTACCGACTGCGATGTTCGCCGTTAACAATTCGCAAAGGGCCATAAATAGTCCGCAAAATCTTTCTTTCGAAAACTCATAGCTTCGACTCATCAGATGTGGTCATCGACCATAAGTTTCGACCATATAGCAAGACGAGAATAAAGAGTGACTGTAGAGTTTGGCCTTGGTTGGTTGAGAGAGGACTTGGACTTAGAAGTTCACGCAAGTAAGAAAAGCTCTCTGGGCGCAATTCACTTGAGAGTAGCCAGAGGCGGTTTTTTTGGCTGAAGCAGGTCACACCTCCGGTCTTAGATCAAGTATCCTCTGGGTAGCCAAAAAAATATCCGATTGAAGGCATAACATCCGCCACCGTAGTATGTATATTGATAACATTTATATATAAATGTAAATCCATAGCTTTTTATGTGTTGGATTTTAAGTTCTTTGAAATCTGGACGCCTAAGTAATAGTCTACCAGTCGTGAAATTCCGTCTCCCACATCCAGTGCTGAGTTCCAAACGATATCGGTAATTCGTACTTAAGCGAATGTGAATATGTATTCCCTACCCTCAGCTGTACATTCCAAAAGGTCTTTAACCCATCGGAAAACAAATGTAGTAGTAGTACATTTTCATTTTACTTTTTAAAATTTCTACTGTCCAGTGCGCGCTGACAGGCGCTTCTATGGCTTCTATTGAACTGTGGAAAAACTAAAACTTATTAGATTGGCGGAGGTGCTAGTTTTAGTCTTTCGGTAATATCCAAACGTGCAAGATGCTTGCACCAATAAGCGCGTGGAAAATTAAAAACAAAAGACACTAATTTAATATACCCTTCGCAAGGACCTGCATTGATTTTGAAATTTGCTATACAACCGCAAAAAGTATTATTTTGTTTTATTTATTGAAACCTACATAAATATCGCTAAGTTGAATTTGAATTTGGATATGCAAAAAAGCAAACATTTATTAGCAAAATGTGTGAACTTTACATTAACCATATTGCTATTGGTGGGATATGTTTCGGTGCCGGTAAACGGCTATCCTTCGAACACGTTTCGCGATCTCGATATTTGTAATCATTGGAATGGACGTCGGCATTTTCTGGAATTGGGCGAACGCGGCGACTTGCACGCACGCAATGTGACCACATCGGCCTTCCGAGTGTGTAACTACTTTCGATCCTCTGTTTTTCCCCCCAATAGATATTTTAAAGTATTTCTTTTCAATATCGTAGAGCACGCTCTTCTCGCCCACAAATCCCAGCCAAATGAAGAATCGCAGTAGCACCGATATTTGGTATCAGTGTAATTTGGAGCTTGTAACCTGTGCTGAATGCGTCATCCGTATAACGTTCATTCACGTTAACTTCTCAAAAACATGCGAACGCATTGCTAATTCCGGTATTGGAAAATCCTCATTATGTCCTTGCGAACACATACAATTTTCAGAACCTCCTTATGATACCACACTTTCGGGGCAGGAATTCTGCGGTGATGGCAAAGTCTTTCGCAGCAAAACGCGTACATTGTTGCTGAAATTTTTTTATCGCGCCACCAACAGTCATGTATTTTCGCTACAATATTTCTCGGAAAGTATGTGATTTTAACCCTCCCAAACATTTTTTTTATTACAATAAAATTATATTTGCATGTGTATTCCAAATCAGGAAATGTTAAAATTGTCAGCGGCTCACCAAGACAGGCGATAATCAGCAACTACTCCAAAAATGAGCCGCATGTCATATCAACACCTTATTTCCCAATGCCGTATCCGCGAGATTACGGCATCGAGCACATACTAACGTGTGAATCGGAAAACTGTCAAGTTCGACTGGATTTTACCGACTTTCAGTTAGGGCTCACTTCCACACTGGAAATATTTGATTCGAACGGTCAAATGTTGGACTCGTATACCGGTGAACATTTTCGCCCGCCCATCACTATTAGCAACGGTAAATCACTTTTACTTCAATTTCGTGGAAATGGCAATACCGGTGTTGGGTTTCGCGGTGAAATTACTTTTGTCTCATCCAAGCAATTGAAAGAAGACAGATTAGTTCCATATACAGGTAAGTCATAATGATTTTGAAAACATTAATTAAATCACATACACTAAAATTTCTCTTAACCGTTTCTAGTCGACACTATAACTAGATGATGTAAGAACACACGTTACAAAAATTAGAAAACAAAGCTTGTATAGTTTAAATTCTAGTCTAGGAAGAATACCAAAACTCTGAAAAGATGAAATATAAATAATAGAATTAGGACGGATTAATTGCCGTTTATACATATCCTTAAGAGTTCCTTTATGAAGAGAGGTCACTAGCAAGCAATTGAGATGTTATTAAGTTGAGTTCTTTTATGTGAGTTAAATATCCAGTAAAACTTATGAGTTAGCTCCATTAAACGAAATCGTCCCTGGGTTGTTGGCATATACTATACACTTGACGTCCCCCACAAAAATAGTGCAACGGAGTCAAATCAACCAAACGTGGTTTTCAATAAATCGTTTGTGACATTCGCTGTGTGGTTTGTGGCGCCGTCTTGTTGGAATCACATGTTGTCCAAGTTTAAGTACGGCTCTATGACGCCGCCGACCCATAAACCGCACCAAACCGTAGTTTTTTCGGGATGTAATGGCGACTCATGCAGTACGTGGGGATTGCTGTCTGACCAATAACAAATATTTTGCTTATTGACGAAACCATTCAGCCAGAAATGCGCCTCATCACTGAAGATAATTCTTCCATGAAAATCCGGATCATTTTCAAGTTGTTGCTCAGCTCAAATTCACAAACATACGACGATACTGGTGGTCAAGAGGCTTTAGTTCTTGCGTTAATTTTATCTTGTAAGAATGTAGAAAAAGATCTTTTCACAAAATTTTCCACAACGTGCTCAACGCTTGAAAACGATATGTGGAGTACTGATTTGGGTCTTCCCCACTGATGTGCTAGCCCAGCAATAATTTTGACACTAAAGGCACTTTATTGTCTCAATGGCTCGGGAACATTTTCTACTATGGATGTGGATTAAAACTTTTCCACTGGACGCGCAATTGTTGATTTGAGAGGTCGATTATGACGACCATAAATTGGACGTAGCGCTCTTAAATCTGAGGTCATTGACTTTGAATTTCAGTTGTAAATTTTAGTAATTTCGTCTCGTTGTTGGATGGATGAAGAGAAATGTCAAAAGAGCGGGAAAAAATATAATTCGCCGTTTGATGTCTTCGATGAAAATACGGATCATTTTCAAGTTGTTGCTCAGCTCAATTCACAAACATACGACGATACTGGTGGTCAAGAGGCTTCATAAATTTTAGTTATTTCGACTCGTTGTTAGATCGTATGGCTTTCCATGATGAAATGGCAAGTCTTACTGAAGAGAAATGTCAAAAGAGCGGAAAAACTATAATTCATCGTTTGATGTCCCTATCGGTCTATTTTTTGTAGAGTCCCAATTGAAAAACCCATTACTTCTTAATCGAAAAACAGCTAGCAAAAGTCAAGAGGAAAGATTAGTTTATGTTAGAATATATGTATATACTTATATGTATTTTGACTATATATTACATATATACACAGACATTTATTTACTCAATAATAATAAGCACAAATAACTTCTTCTATCAACATTTTTCGTACCGCTTTATGTCGAGAGCTAATGACTGATGCCTCCATTGATTTCTTAATTGTAAAATTTTGTCTACAAAGAATCAAATCCAAAGTTAAACACGAAACCATTGCAGATAGTAATAAAAACATTTGAAGGTCTTCCATGTTATTATTGCCTTTTTTACATTATTCAAGAAAAAAACTTACATATACTACACATGTTAATATGAATGAGAGACACAGGTAGGTGAGTACTCACAAACGTGGAGAAAAACATCGGATAGCCATGGGGAGGTTAGCATTTGACCTAAAATTAAATGTACTGAATTTCCGTGCAAGAAAATCAATGCACTCTGTTTGTTTTATTGACTTTTCTTTGCTTACGTATTTCTTTCGATTTGCGTACATAATATTATTCTTCTTCATTGGCTTTGTCGGCAATTTAGCCTTGTGCCAATGGCTTAAGTCTTACATGGCCGATGTAATTAGCTTTGTACTGGACAAACAAATAACATGCGACTAGTATTAACAAACATAAGAATAAAGATAAAGAAGTATGAAAGCACTAGTTCAGGAACAGCCAAATGCCATATAATCTCAAAATTTTCAATGATTAAATGAAGGAAGTGGAAAATACTTTGAGACGTTATAAAATCAACGTAAAACATTATCCAAAATTATCATTTACTAAAAGTAGGCAGTATCACGACTCATGTAGTTATAACACGATTTAATATATAGTATACCAAAAAGTTAGAAAACCCCTTTAGTTGAACTAAATTTCGAGTAAACAGGTATAACACTACTATCTTTTTAGACTGCGGCGGCATGGTGTCTGGGCCAGGTGGTGCAATCACTATGATGAATATGATTGAAAATAGCACCGATGTGAGATTCTATGACTGTATATGGATAATTAAACCCGGCAATAATTACATGATGATGAAGACACACATATCGTTGCGAGTCGAGGAATTTCATGGAATGGCTTCACGCTCCGATCTCACCATACGTCAAGGCACCACATCAGATGCAGCTGAAATAGAGAGTGTTGTTTGGCCCAATAATGGTATGAGTAAGGAAAGTCATATTGTACCGGTATTAACGGGTTACTACATACGTTTACGTGGTGTCTTCGGCATGTCATCCAAATTAGCAATATCTTATAGTGTGTTCAACTACTTAAGTAAGTGTGATCAAGAAAACCAAATTTTATTTCAATTGAATTGGTAAATAATTGTTGATCTCTTACATAGATTGCTATATTGGATCTGAATTCCTGTGCGGTAACAACCATTGCATCTCAATTAGGTTACACTGTGATGGTTTCGATCACTGTGGCGACGGCTCAGACGAGCCAGAGTCATGCGAGGAAGATTGGGCTCATCTACAAAATGATCGCCGTTGGTATTCACATAAACCGAACTACTATTTTCCCAAAATTGAGCAGTACCCTGACTTGAAAACAGCAACCGGAATTTTTATAATAAGCACACTGGGCATATTTGCCGTTTTAACGGCTTGGATGGTCATATTATATCGGATGGGAGTTAGAGCACGCCATCAGCGCGAGTTGCAAAACCATCTGCAAACCATAAGTGAATTATTGGGTAAGTATGAAAGTAAGTATTGGACTTTTAACACAATTTTCCTCCACCAGATCGACAAGAGGAGATGACACCAGATGAACCACCAAGCTATGAAGCACCACCAGATTATGAGGAGGTTATAAAGGTGGGCATGGAACATGAGATACGTGATGCGCGACAACGACAACGTCGTCGCCATCATCACCACTGTGGACATGCGACCTGCGTGCCGCATACTCATGTTTGTGAGCGTCCAACAACATCGGCAGCTGCTGCAGCTCTAGCTCTCGGCGGCACAGTCGACACAGACGGAGCAGCAATACCTGATACGGAAATCTGCAATGATTTAGCCAATCGTGTACTGATGGCCACTGCAGCATGCGGTAATAATTCATGTTTTTTTTTTGACGAAACGCATTTATTTACATCTTAAATATCATGTGTGCCCTTTCACTAAACATATGTCCAAAGAGCTCTTCAAAGGCTAATATTTTTTTATCCATTTAATCTAAGAATCACGTTTACAGGCGCTGCGGGCGCGTCAGAGCCGAGCTCAACTACACAGGCATGCTGTTGCTGTCAATCCGTGGGGATTCCAACGTGCCCGGCATCGCTACCCATTGGGTGTGAATTATCCCCTACCATTGGCGAGCAACCGGAGGCTACAGCCAGCTCGTAAGTATACTTGTTCCCAACAATTTATGGTATTCTTATTGCGTAATATGTATGTAGTGCCGGAACACCGAGTCAACTTGAGGAACGAAGTGACGAATTTCGAGATGACTCACTCAATATATCGCTCACTCTAGGCATACCACAAACAACAATGGCCCTCAGCGAATATAGTAAGTATTTTAATTACATAGCATAACATATACCTGTACATATGTATATCTATAGAAGATGGGAGGTATTGAATATAATAGTTGACTTTAAATTCAGCATAGATTGTGATTTCATTGATCTATGATTTATCATTAGATTCAGCTGCTTCATCTCGTCCAAAGAGCACTACTAATTATAGCGAGCAAACTTATTTGAAACGTTCATGGATTGTCGTAAATAACGGTACACATAACTACAAGGTTCAACGTTTGCGTCACACTTTCTCGGTGCCCGAGTCATTCCCTTTTGATGCTTATTGCCCTGATGTACTAAACTACGGCACCAATCTGCCACATGAACGGTAAGTTTAGAATTTCTGAGGACGTAGACCTCATCCCAACCTTCTGTCTAAGTCCATCAAATACAGTAAACACTCACTCGACTCATCTACTTTGTAGACACCTTTTTCTCAGCAATGCTAGCAACTTTGGTTCGGAGTTATCGCGAGATCCTTCTGCACACTGCATCAACACACGGCGACTGCATCAACAGTCACATCAACCGCAATCAGCTCAGCAACAGCGTAACGCAACTTTACAAGTTTGCAATGACGATTTTTTTAACACCACATCCACCGATGTTTGCATCGCATCTACAACTCAAAATCAAACTCACAAAAATCACTCAACTGATGCAGGGTATATACGGGATCATATGCTACGCAGCGAAACGGATAGCGACTGTGAGCGTGATGTATCTTGTTTCGGCGCAGTAAGCCATCGTATACATGCTCGACGTTCTCACGGCAGACGTCACGTGCGCAGCAAATCATTCACGAACTCTACCAGCAGCCAACAACGTCATCATCAACGGGTCGCCAGCTGTGGTGGTGGTGTAATGAGAAGAAGCTCGTCGGCCGATTTGCTATTACGTTTAAGCCCAGCCACTTCACCTAAGCAGGAATGCAATAGTACAAGTGGAAATAGACAACAACACTCAAAGCATGAAGAACTGATATTTTTGATTTGAGGTGTGTTCTAAAAGCAGTACATCTGGGTGTTTGGAAGTGGATAGAAGATTGTTTATCTGATGAAAATTATTATTAAAGTAAGAAGGTGGCTAATGTAGGAGTTTCAGTTCGTCATTTGGATCTCTTTCAGTTTTTGGATGTGATTTAGCTAATAGTTTTATATATTATTAAATTGTTATACTCATAAATATTATTATTTATGTACATACATAATTTCCCTTGGTATATGTATTCTGTATGGTCATATCCACGCCAACGGCTCCAAATATATTCCTGTGGCACTTACTTATTTATAAAACAAATATTAAATTATTGTATGTACCTAACCAGAGAAAAACTTGAAAACCAGAGAAAAAATAATACACATAATTTCATAAGTAAAAGACATTATGTTTTCTTCATAATATACTATTTTGGAGGAATGGTCCCAGTAAAAAGTTCAATCCACTAAACGAAAATCATTTTGCTCTCACCTTTCTTCTGACAATGATCAAATTAGGGATATCTTTGACAAATCTCTGCAAAAGAAAAAGTGCGCGAGTCTTAACTTCATCTCCAGTTGCGCAAAAACCTGCGCACCATTTAATTTAACCGATAAGGCGATTCAGAGTGTCATCAGCAAGGCGAAATTGTCGAAATCTATTGGCCAAGGGGGGGAAAACATATTGATGCTAAAGGATTTAAGCTCAACAGAAGTAAAATACCAAATCATGGTCCTCAGTCTGTCCGCTATGTGAAATTTCGGAAGAGTGGTCCCTTTACTGAAACCTTGGAAACCTGTCAACCGAGGTGAGTCTTATTGTCCAATAACTCTCCTTTCTCCAGTGACGACACTTGAGACCTTGTGAGCTACAAGACCTTCATTTACCACCAGAATCTAGCATTTGACACAGTAAATGATGCAACGCTACGACAGGGTTGAAGATGTGGAATATGAACTAATGCTTAATGCTATATCTCTTAACTCCCGCAAGCACCAGTAGGAGTTTACATCATGTCATATGCAAATGATTACACTGTGGAACATTTTTGGGATTATTGTCTGGGGGGTGAGAATTTTCAAGTCAGGGTGATGGTACTAGATCAGTATAGTTGATGTTTTTTCGTTTAATTGTAACATTTTGCGAAAAACCAAAAAAACAACAATTTCCGAGAATGCTCTTTACATCCTTGCGACAGAAACATCGTAGTTGTTAGAACAATGCTTTCCCAACAAGCCTTCTTTTACTTCTTTGATTGCCTGCCATGCATTCAATTCAGCGTCAATCAAAATATTATTGAATGCGTCACTTTTAATCAGCTTTCGTATATCTGGACCATTAAGTACGCCTGATTGGAAAACATTAATTTGTTAAGATGGAAAACCATGGGAAATAAGGAAAAAAATTAAAAAGGTCATAAAAAAAACTGACACATCGAACGCCAAACCCTTTGAGGGTTTTACTATACTGACCTAGTACCATCACCCTGACTTGGAATTTCTCACCCCCCAGATTAGCTGTTGTACTGTGTTATAAATTGATGACATGTATTCAAATGCATATTGCTATCTTACCGATCTTTTTCAATTCCTCTGCAAGGACTCAAATTCTCTCTTCCGATAAATTCACAGCGCCCATATTAACAAAGGGCAGCAGACTAGATCTTAATATCTCAGTCGATGTCATTAAAATTCCGTTTGTCGAAAACCCTAAACTTCTCCAATCTTTAGACAGCAGCACCTGGGGTAAAAAAGAAACGTTATTGACAACATACATGGCAAATGGCCCGCTCATCATCAACTACGTAGCACTGATATGGTCGCCTGGATATATCTAGTAAAGCGCAGTCGAACGGCCTTCAGACGTGTCAAACCACTGAACTCCGTACGATACCTCCTGATGTCGTGTTCTACGCACGTACATAGTGTGGCCTAAATGCTCCATAATTTAAGAAACACAATGCTCTACTCTTTAAACAGTTTCTGTCATTCCTACCATCATTTGCTTGAAGCGAAGTCGCCTCCAAGGAACATAAAATGGTCAATACGCCGACCAGACTATAGAAGCAATCAGTACTCAGTGGAACTATTAACCAACTGACGTTGAGCAACCCCAAAAACGCCGTTAGGATTGAGATGGACTTCTCCGAGCCATTCCATACTCCCTATCGTGTGACTTCTTCAATCTTCTATAAGAGTGTACTTCGCAGTGTACTTCACATTTGCGACTTGGCTCGCACGTCACTATTGACAGTCATAACTTCGAAGTCATAGATAATTTCGTCTATCTTGGAACCAGCATTAACACCACAATAAAAATAACAATAAAATCGAGGTCCAACGCAGAACCACACTCAGTCGGCCTTAGAAGTGTTCGAGCGAAAAGTTTAGCAGAAGATTTATGGTCCTTTACGCATTGGCAACTCCAAATACCGAGGTAGATGGAACGATGGCGACATTGACATAGTTCAGCGAATCAAGAGACAGCGGCTGCGCTGGCAAGGTCATGCTATCCGGATGGAAGTGAACACTCCAACTTTAAAGGTTTTCGATTCAGCAACCACCGGTGGAAGCAGGTTAAGAGCATTACCTCCTTTGGAAGATTAGGTGGAGAAGGACCTGGCTGCAGTTGATATCTCGAATTGGCACACAATATCGAAAAGAAGAAACAACTGGCGCGCTGTTATTAACACGGCGTTGTCTACGCCAGTAAAGGAGAAGAACAAAAATTATCTTACAGCCTTTCTGATTTGTGATTGCTGGAACATTTTGTCTTCCTCATATTGGCTCACTTGGTATTCCACACTGAACGAATATAACTGTAAAATATGCAATTGATGTGCAAATTAAAACTAACTTATATATGTACATGTATATATGTATGCGTTTGGGAATTTTATTCATCTTAAACTATTAAATGTACGAATACATATTATATGTGTATTTTACTCAGAACTCATACTTTTGAGCAAGACTGTAATACATATATTGAATTAAAGAAGCGTGTATACTGTAGCAGCATTATGAATACATATAAAAAATACATACAATATTGTAAAACGAAAATTGTTTATGCAATACACACATTTCGAAATACGCCCTTTAAAGAGTAATTTGGATGCTTTTATTTTCTTTGTTCAATGCTTTATTGTGCTTTTATAACAAAATATTTACGATTCGATTGCAGACACATTCGAAAATTTAAACCTCAAACTTGCAAAGAAGATACTAGTAAATATGTATGAACATACAAATATGACTAATTATACGTAATTTGGTATAAAACCCATTTCTTTTAAAGAAGCAAATGTTATAATTATTGTGGTAATATACTATCAGTATTTTACTAGTTGTTAGAAATAAGTTAGACACTTAAAAAGTATTAATGGACCAGTGCAAAATCCTTTGAAAATTAATAAAATCTAAAAAAAATCGTAATAAGATGAAACGCCTTCAAAAATAAAAACAAATTAACAAAAATTAAAGAAAAACTAACCCTACACAAACACAAAAGCTTGCTTCCGGAACTTTATTCCGACCGTTCTATTTGTTTAGCAGGTTATCCGATTTGAAGAATTTCTTCAAAAATTCCATTATTGCCATAAACAATGAAGATATCTCGTCAAATGGAAAAGTTTTCTATACAAGCACTTCTTTCCGATGGTTCGATTTGTAGGCAGCTATATGAGCAGCCTCTTGGAGAAAAGAGAACGTTCTGCAAAATTTTTCAATTTATGACAAAACTTTGGGTTCTATAGAAAAAGTTATATATTACAACTTTTGTATTAAAGTTTCGTTTTTATGCTTTTTTTACAATAAAAACCTAACTTTCAATCAAAAATTCACACAGCAATATATCAGATTTTTAACCAGTCAATATTCAACCACGCACCTACCAACCTCTTCCCAACCTCAGATCTCCCGTAAACTAGTTTTTCTTGCATTTCTATTATTTTATCTTTCCTTTCGAATGAGTTTCATCGTACTATAATTTTTTTTGCTTTCAAATATTATGTACCCTGATCTATGACAAAGTGGTTCAAATGTGATATGAAAGCTTTCGTTTTATATTTAATTTTGTATCGCAGGCTTCCCCCGATAACCAGAGCAAAGCAAAATACATATACATACATATATGTATATGTATATATGTATGTTTCTGTACTAAATATACCGTGTAATTACGTATTGTCTGTAATTTCATTCTGCAAAATAATTCTTATAAGTATATAGGTATAAATAAGATTTAATTAATAAAACACAACACGACACAATTGATGTGTAGAATGTATATGTGTTATATAATTAATAATCCCCACACTTTGTTCATTATAGCTATTTTTTAACAAATTCCACTCTCAATCAAATATATGGATATAGTTATTATTTATTTAAGTGTATATGCCTTCATATGTGGCATTTTCACATATACATATATGTTGCATGGTGTAAATACTAATGCAAAAAATACCTAAAATAACAAATTTATGGAATATAAAATCCTCTTTTCAACAAATTATTAAAGCAAATGATTACTACATAATATTTGAATGTCTTTGTATAATTGTTCAGGAAATTGTTTTATATTTTCCACAAAAGAAAAAAAAACAAAATGGAGTTGAATATCTACTAAAAAAATTAGCTTACCTATTTATTTTTTATCGTTTGCTAAATATTGGTATCCACTCTTTTTCAAACATTTTATACAAAAATACTTAGTTAGCTTCCCTCCAACACAAAAGAAAAATATTGCACTATTACCTATATAAGGCAAACTTAATAAAATAAGCATGATGTAAAAAAATAACAACTTTCCAGAAAATTGCTCTAACTTATGAAGACGAAATATTGAAATTCAGTGTACAAAGCCACAACATTTAATTCTTTTTTTTTTCAATGTTTTGCACATAGTACTGTTTTGCACATGTGTATATGTATGTGTGATAGTTAGCATTGTGTGAGTTGCATCCATTGCTAAGCAACAGTTAAACATTACTCAAAAATGCCCGTTAATTAAATTTATATTTTCCTTTTAATTATGTATAATATTTAAATAAGCGATGACTGTGGCTGCAGGTGCTGTCGGAATTGATCAGCTGCACCCACACCTACATCAACACTAGCTGCAGTCCCAATGCCAACAATACGCCCAGCGCTGCTCTCCAGTGGCACTACAATGTTGCGTAAACTGTCGATGCTATTGCGAAGTTTGACGGTCTGAAATTTAGCTGGCAATTTCGGCGAACCTCCCACTGAGAATGCTTTAAACTCCTGCGTAGCAAAATGGGCAGCGTCCAAGAAACAAGACAATTCAAACACAATCCAAATTAATATGTATAATTTTTTGGTGTATTTTTTTTTTTAGTTCAACCAAACTTTTGTATACAAGAATAAAGTATCGAACAAAACGCTTAAAAAAATATTTGTAAACGCAACTGCGTGTAATATGTAGTAACTAAGCAATATAAAGTAGTTCAAAGTAATGGATTTCATGTGAAGATAAATTTGTGGAATTCATTTGGCAATAACCAAACTGAAGTGCAACTTACAAATAGAATTTGATGTTTTACATAAAATACACGACTCTTTTTCTAGGTATCGGACCAAACCGATTTTTTCCACAGATTGAGTAATAGTAAAAGCAAGAAGAAACGTTAACTCGCACCGAAGCTATTATGCCCTTTACAAATACAGAAAATACCTTACATAAATTGATTCCGATCGTTCAGTTTGCATGACACATATATGCTATAGTGATCCGATCTGAACAATTTCTTCGGATATTGCATTGTTGTCTTAAATAATAAACCGTTCTAAATTTTGTGAGGATATCTCGTCAAATGAAAACGTTTTCCATGCAAGAACTTGATCCCGATCGTACAATTTGTACGGTACCTATAGCCATAGCGATCCGATATCGACGGTTCCGACAAATGATCAGCTTTTTGAGGAAAAAAGAACGTGTGCAATATTGCAGATCGATATCTCAAAAACTGAACTACTAGTTCGACTTACATATATACAGATGGACGGACACGGCTAAACCGACTCAACTCTTCACGCTTAACATTTAGATATTCATTTTATAGTTTCTGACGTTTCCTTCTAGGTGTTACAAACTTCGTGACAATCTAAAAAATACCCTGTTCAGGGTATAAAAAAGCAATTTTCCAACCTCGAAGGCAATTAATATGAATTTGGGAGCAAAATTCGAAAAACAGAAAAAATACTTCTTTACTTATGACCCAAATCGTCAAAAAAAAACTAGTTTGGTCCAATATACAGAAAGTGTTATAGTGTTATGAATTGTAATGAATTTGAAAATTTGTAAGCAAATGCTTATGCATTTGATTTTATTTGTAAAATAACCAAGTAAAAACGTACGATATAAAAAATATATTATTTTATATGTAAATTCAATGTTGTCATGTGAAGGAAACTTTTGAAAAAGTCAAATTATGGCATTAAAACTATACCTAAGTGTATGTTAACTTAAACTGGCATCTTAAAGCGAAGCCTTTGGAAATTAATATTGAAAATTGCAGTGTATCCGTATGTGCTGTTCAAGATACCTGATTACTGCTGGGTGAATTAGTTTCGCTACCGGCCGCTGATGCACCAGCAGATGCATGTTGGGTGTAAGATTGGAATGTTGGCAAAACAGGGTCGCGACTGCCACGTGTAGTTACCTTCTCTTGCAGTGAGTTGAGTGTCTTCGACAACCATGGTTGCCAACTGTTTCGGTTAGAGTGCATTTCAGTAATGGTGGCGCTAAGCTGATGATTCAAATCTTGATTACGACATTCAGCTTCGACGTGTGCTAGCTTAGCTTGTGCCAATTCCAGTTCTAATTCACGGATACGTTGAGTTGCTATATTTATGGGATCAAGTGGACCCAGTGGTGCTTCGTTCTCTTGCTTACTACAACTATGCTGCGTTGTTTTTAAGCCACTATTTCTGCTTACTTCAGCTGGCAATCTCACACTACGATCCGCATTTTCCATTTTTTGTACACAATTCTTACACTTCGATACTATATTCTGAGAATGTGAAATTCGTCAATGGATGCTTTAGTTATTACATTGAACTTTCAAATTACTTACCATTACATTTCCTAGCGTCTCATTCAAATTGGTAATGTCATTTTCCAAGCGCTGTATTATTAGTTTATAGTCCTGTATGATGCCTGTGTGTTTTCTTTCTTTTTCTACTGCTCTTTCATTAGCCTCAATCAATTTCTTTTGGAGGTCATCAATTTCCGCTTGTAATTTACGTCTCTCTTCGCCAAAACGATTTTCGTAAATTTGTGCCTCTTTTTCCAGACGTTCTTTGTGTTGCTTTTTCAATTGGAATTCCTCCTCGTATTGTTTTAATTTCTTAATTTTTCGTTCACATGCCATTTTCATAACACGGCGTGCCTGACTAGGGCTGCGGCATTTCTTCGGTAATGTTACACGGAAATATTTTAGTATGCCTTCGAAATCAAGTTGACGCAAGTCAGCCTCGCAAATAGATAGCAATGTCACAGCAACCTGAAAAAGCAATGGTACGCCATCTAGCAGAAACACGTCGAGTACATGAAATACGAAACATAATGGGAAACGGGCTGTGAAGAGTGTGAGAAACCATTGCGAAGCGTACATGTGTGTCTCAATGCCACAAGCTGCAAAATGTTCATGTAATTTGGGCAATTGATCTTTGATCAAACGGTCAAGTTGGTAGAGCCGTAAATAAAGTACTTCAAATCCTTGCTTATACAAATCACGAAGGCCGTAATCGTACATAAGAGCCACCAATACACAAAATGCATCCTCTTCGGGCATCTACATAACAAGAAGAATATTTTTAAAAATATTTTTAAATATAAGCATAATCTAAAACTCACATGTAACAGTAGACTTGCGGCAATAAAACTTAAGCCCTGGCAATAACCAACTTCACTGTCATAAACGGCGTATGCCTTTGAGACCTTAAAAAGTGAGTCTTGTCCTAAATCAAAAGAATTACGGTTGTAAACGAAGTAATTTTAATTAGGATTAAATAATTAATTACCAGAACCACCACTCTCTTTGAAGCATTTATGTGCCGGAAATGTTCTATGTATATCCCGTTGTATTACAGTTTCACATTTGGTTTCCTACAAAAATTTGAGAATATATTTTTTCGCTTGCCAATGTTTAGTACTTACTTTGGTTATTAAAATCTTATACATGTCAAGCATTTCAGTTTTGCCCTCAACATTTGCCAGTTTCTGCCATATTTTTTCACGCAAAGCTTCCGGTATTCCCAAACGTACCAAAGGAGCCAAATTTTTTGGTCTTTTTTCACTATCCCATTCTTTTAATATTGGATCCCACTCATCTAGTTTGTCCTGTGAACAGTCTTTGGATACTTCACCTGTACCACTCAATAAGGGTTCATCACCATCGGAGCTATAATCGGTAGGACAATCATCCTCTATAGATACAATCGATGATGAGCGCACAATGCGTGATAAATTGTTCATTCCAAATTTCAACAATGAACTTGGTTGTTGTGGTTCATTGATTTCATCAGACGGATCAATTGAGTTCACTTTCCAACTGAACTCATCGGTTGTACGTTCTAATTGTAGATAGAAGCGCAATGTCATTGGGCGTTTAGATATAAAATGGTCCATTATGCGTATCTCACTAGCCGATTGTATTACAACGGGTGTCTCAATAACAAAACGTACAGGGTCGCGAATTCCACGCACCACTATATCGACCGCCACAGTCAGAAAATTCTTTGACGCTTCAACATTGAGTTGTTCGAAAGCAGCTTCATTGGCCTTCCATTCGGCGCGTATAACATAAGGACAAAGGCATAAAGGCGGGGCGCCAGAACCACCAGCATTGTCACCGGCACCGACACCGTTAGTCGTTGCTGCATTAGCGTTACCACCGCCTGCAGTAATGGTAGGCGACTGATAGCTCATATTTACCATATCAATTAATTGCATATCGCCCTGACGCACTAATTTACCGGGGCTTAGTAGTACACCAAAGCAGCGTTCTATGAACAGAGGCTGTAGTATATTTGAAGGTGTTTGCTTGACGGTAATGATAACTTCTTTGTCAATGTTAGCACGTAACTTGAAGCAATTGCGATCGCGTGGTACGGCCGAAAATGAATTCTTGGCGACCTTTTCACGTATTTCCAGGGATACAATAAATTCATAACCGGCTGTATTTAGCGGATTTCCACTAACATCGGACGTCACTGAGTTCATCATATTACTGTCGATGGCAGATGTCAAACTGCAAGTCATGCTTGGCGGATATGTACGAAAAGCCTTTTGAAAGCAAGCTTTAAAATAAATAATACAATATATAACAAATATAGGAAAGTTATAAAAAGTAACTGAACGCTTCCACTCACCGCTGACTTGATTAACCGCTTCTGGGATATGGCAACGAAAAACATGGCATTGAAATAGCGCATCGCCATGTAACCAAGTAAATGCAAAGCAACCATTTTCAGGAGTTTCTACGGGACCACGAAAGTATAAAATAATGCTTTGTATTTCGTAGGTTGCGATGACAGAGTTGGTTTCAGCGTCATGCAAGCTATTTAGCAAATACATAGAGAAACACTTATACAAATATTCTTGTTATTGAAATTTAGGAATATGTACTCACACAACCAGCCCATCGGAGCAATTCGGTATGCTAACTGATATTTTAAGACCAACTGACTCCGAATTACTGTTCAGTTCATTCATTATTCGGTATATGTCGATTTCGGATTTGGGAGCATTTATGTTTGCAGCTCCAAGATATGTGACACCGGAAAATATAGTACAACCCTGATCGATATCTGAAACTAAAATATAAAGTCATCAATAAAATAAAATATACGTACGTATGTTAGTTAGTTCTGTGGTAACACATACATACATGCACAGTTTTTATGTACCAAATACTCAACGGCGGTTTAAAGTCGAAAATAATCATAAATTAAAAATCGTAATACTGAAATTAGAAATAAGAGGCCGTAAGGCTCACCTTCTTCATCGGTATCATTTTTCTCCGGCTTCATGATGTCTTGTTTCTCTTCGACACCACCTCCAACCCCACCTGGACTTGCATCAATGCAGTCATAAAATACCGATTGGCCAACTCGATTTTGTTCGGAAGTTGACGCGTCATCGCTTTTTGGTGTCATAGCATAGTCTGTGTGGTGGCGGTTTAATGATTGTGACTTCATTGCGGTCTTTGGTAGAACTAACTGTTGCTGTTCGCAGTCGTTGTTTGGAACCAGCAGTGCCGGGCTTGAAGTACCAGCCAATGGTAATGTCAGAGATTTTTGTTTACTCAACGCTACCGCATTGGGTGCTGCAATATATTGAAAATTGAGTACACCTCGAAATAGCAAAGTACTAATGCCGTGTGGTTTAAGATAATTCTCATTATTTATGGAGAGATGAGAGGCGTTGTTATTATCGTGACTTATGACGTTGCTAAGAAACACATTGTTCTGTTTTGCTAGCAGCTGTTAGGTTTTATTTATTTTTTTATAATGATATCCCTACAACCGGCCTTTAATGAATAGTGAGTAAAGATCGAAGTTATACATATTTGAAATTGATCGGAATTCTTTAAAGTTTTTTTTTGTTTTTAATTTCGATAGTTTAAAAGGCTGATCGAGATTAAAACTGTATATCTTAGGAACACTCGTTTATTGTTTTAATTACTTATTTTATGTAAATTTTAAAATTTAGTATAAATTGATTACTTTTAGTTTATCAATATTAGTAAAATTTTAAAGTTTCACTACAGTTACAATACAAATAAATTTTAGTATAAAATCACTAATTGGAATGCTTTGAAGAATACAACAAAATTACGTTCTACATTACAAAATATAATATATTGCAATCAAAATATATGTACATATGTTTAGAATTGTCCTTATCTTATTTAGGGAATATTCATATTTCAATATAAGTATTGTAATATTTACCATATTGTATGATTTTATTAATAATCTATCTAATTACTTATAGATTATATATAAGTACATAAGAAGTATAGCCATTCTCACCAGATGAAGAAGTGTCTGAATTTAAATCTATTTCACGTAGAGCGTCCGTCATAGCATGTTGTAAATCAGCAATATTACGATTATTAGCTAAATTCAGTGTTGGCGATTTGTTGTTTGTCGGTATTATTAAAAGTGTACCATTCTCCGACAAATGCTGCTGGTCTATTGGTGTTGTAATATTGCTGTCAGAAACAATTTCATACTCTCCACTAGTGGTTAGTGAGGATTCAGAAGATTTCGTACTAAGGTTATCATCCATGTCTCAATATCGACGATATGTCTACCGGTGAATATATTTAACGTAAATGTGTTCTATTTTTACTCCTTTAAAGTTTTTTTTAAAATGTTTTCGATTTTCTGTATATTCGAGTACGAAAGATGTCGTCCGTTTGTACTCGTTTCTGTACTTTCAGATGGCTAAATTCAAGCGGTGTGTGAAAGGTCATACATGCGTATGTATGCAAGAAAACTACTCCAGGTAGATATGTAGGTGAGTAGTATAAGGGACGGCCGCGTTTCTTTTTGAACAATACCCAAGGAATCCAGTAGGTAAAACAAGGAAATTGAAAACTACAATGCAATACTTAGCTGTTTTTCCATGGGTTGGTCGAATACTATTTTATTTACATCTTTCTAATATAAATGATTGCTCGATTATATGTAAGTCTAAGAATGCAACACAGGTTTATTTTGTTGTTTGTATTCTTGAGCTGAAAATACACAAAAGCAATTAATATTATTCAGATTCAATCGCCCTCTTTTTTGTTCTGATCGATGATGACGAATCGCAATCACTTTTACAATTGAGGTGTTAGTCTATACGAGAATTGTAGGTAAATTACAACATTTGGATGGGTGGTGCGCCCGATACCCGAATCGAGTACAAATAACACAGCCAACCGTTGCTATTATCGAATTTTGAAAACAAATATCACATTAAATAATTTCTAATAATATACTTGAATTTTTCGCTAAATTAAACTCTTCAGTGAGTCATTTATTGCACTTATTGATACTTTACTTTATATTTTTGTTTTGTTATTGATTTTCACAATTTTTACGTTGATAATTAAATGTACAGCTATTTTCTGCCTTGTGAAAATCTCAACTATGCCTTTTGACATCATTTCATTTCACTCCTCTTTCTTGTTATTCGTTGAATACAAAGTGCTACCACCATGAAATAATAAATATTCAACTAACAGAAAAATCTGTTTTTAAATAGATTTTTCAAAACAATTAGATTAAGAGTTATAAAATTCCAGTAAAATACTTTAAATTTATTTTAAGAGACATTGGAGGATTTTCTTGCTTTTGCAAAATTGCAGATTGCAAAAATCCCATAGCAAAATATACAAGGGTACGAGAGCACTCATTGCAGAATCTTTTGATATATGAACAGCTGATTCGGTCAATTTATTGTAAATGACTTTTGTGCATGGCTATTCTGAATTGGGGCACCTTCTGCCATCATTCTTATCAAAAGAACTGTAACAAATCTTTATAATTTAAATAGAAATTATAAAATATATTTAAAATTTACCTTCCTCAACAATTTCGAGCTGAAATATGTCTTTATGTAAAATGACAGCTAAAACAGCTTTGCAATTATATTTTTACGTGACATTGCACGCAAATATACATGGGCTTTGGTCTGACATATTTTACAGCCATTGCAAATAATATTCTGCGTGTGTTTGTTGTTGTGCCGGTGCACCAAGAGGAAATATATGCAATTCTTGCACCGTGCAAGGGTTTTGCAAGAGCAAGCGAATACCCCAAGGGTTATTTTCTGATATATTTTACAGCCCTTGCAAACATTTTTGTGTGTGTTGTGTTTGTTGTGCCTTTGCATAAGGTGGAAAAATCTGCAATTCGTGCACCGTGCAAGGGTTTTGCAAGAGCAACAGAATACCCCTATTGATTGATTGAATACAGAATATAAACAATTATATTATTTATATTAAATTTATATTAAAAAAATTCCTTAAAACACTTACATTCCAATAAACAACAAGTCTCCATATGATCATTCTTTTTCTACGTATACTTGTTTATCTGAAAGATTGATATCAATCATTACAGAATTATATTCATGTCCTCCAGTCTTGTGTTTATTTATCTTGGGTATAGTGTTCAAGCCGGCAACACTTGTAACTGTCATAAAAATCGCATGCTACCGCCAAGAATTCTTTACGAACACGCGCACGTTTATAGTAGTGGACAAATTTTATCATCGTAACAATTCTGTAGGATTCAATAGAGTGTGTTGATTGTTGAAATAAAATGTGGCCAAGATTCGGTATCAAAATTGGCAATAGCACGTTATGCATTGCTCATGTAAAAAACGACGGTAAGCCAGAAGTTATCGCGAACAAACAAGGTGACCGAAACTCACAAGCATGTCTGCTCTGGGGTGGCGACGAAGAAATTGAATGTGGATTAACTGCAAAACAAAAGATGGCTACCCGTCCAAAACAAGCTGTGGCCAACAGTTTTCAGCTGCTTATGCCACAAGAGTTGGATGAGGAAAGACTAAAAACTGCCATACAGGAGCTGCCGTGCGATTATGATGCTCTCAGTCATACTTTCCAGCTTAAATGTCAAATACAAGACGATAAAAGTGACGAATTTAAAGAAAACATTCGGGAACTGACACCTTTCGATGTCCAGGTTAAGCTCTTTCGTGCAGAGTTGGAATTAGCTCGTCAATATCATATTTCATCGGAAAAAGATCCAGTTGTTGTAATCTCTATACCGAGTTTCTATTCAAAGTCTGCTTGGCCTGAATTGGCTCGTGCCGCAAAAGAAGCAGGATTTCATGTTGCTCAGATTATTACCGAACCGACTGCAGCAATACTTGCATATGGTATAGGGGAACAAGAAGAAGCTGAAGGCAGCACGAACAACGAAAGCAAATACGTCCTAACTATAAAGTGTGGAGGTTTGAACAGCCATTTTGCATTATACGAAGTTAGAGATGGACTCTACACACAGTTGGATGCATACGGACCATATCCAATTGGTGGTCAACATTTCACAGACGCCCTAGTTCAATTCATATGCGAGGAGTTCAAAAGAAAATATAAATTAGATCCGCATGAGAGTCGCCGATCTTTGTCAAAAATACGTAACGCAGCAACCAACTGCAAACATATATTAACAACACTTCCCTCAACTCAAATATATATTGACTCACTTATGGATGGTGTTGATTTTAATGCTCAAATGTCGCGTGCAAGATTTGAAAGTCTTATTCAACCTGTTATTAACAATTTTATGCAGACATTAAACGAATGTGTTGAACGTGCGTCAGTGGACCACCCTGAAGTTAAAGGCGTTAATTCAATTGTCTTGCTGGGAGCCACAATGCGTATACCAAAACTACAATCAGTCATTGCGGCGCGATTCCCGGACGCTCAATTACATTCAACAATCTCAGCTGATGAGGTAGTAGCCATAGGATGTGCTCGACAAGCAACATTCCTTCATACGCCAATGGAACAAGACCTGCAGGCTACAGATGAGCGAATATACGTAGAAGAGGATCTTCTAATTTGGCATGGCAATGACGAAACAAACGCGCAAATATTAATAGGGAAGGGAACATCTTTACCACGAAAAGTGCTGCTTGAGCTGAAGCAAACGGAAGGTGCTGAAATTGGCAGTGTTATTCGCGTACGAAGTGGTGATAAAGTCAATGAAGTAACTTTAGAAGGCTTGACACCAACAGATAATGGCACATATCGCATCGAAGCAGACATTGATTGCAAACAAGTAGGCGCCGAACCAATTCGTAAACCACATTTACGAATACGTGTAGTCTAAAATTGTTTGAGGTATTATAGAAATGTCTCATATATATTTTTGAATAGTGAAATATTTCTAAACCTCTATCTGGTTAATGTTAATAAACTTAAACATTTTGCATTAAATTTGGGTTATTTTCACTTATTTTCAAATTTTAACATAACTGTTTTATGTACATATATATGAGTGGTGGTAAAACACATTTTGTTAATGTCTACCTGAGTTATACTTTGGTAATGCATTTGCCAAAAATTAAATGATGTATTAATTACGAAATAAATATTTATTTTAGAATTAACTTTTTGATTTTTTAAACCTACCATATGACAACTAAAACTCCATTGTTTGGTCACTTACATCAATTGCTTTTGCTTTTAAGCTACTCTCCAATTTCCGTAAGAATTCTTCAAACACTACAACTCCCTTAAACATACCAGTCTTCTTGTAGTCTTTAATGCGACTTTTGTCTTCCGGACCATTTTCTTGACATTTTGATTTGTCGTCAAAAGCGTTAATCTCTTGCAATAACTGTGCTATATTAGGTACTGTGGTGGGGTCGAACTTTGCAGCGGCATTACAATTAAACGGAACACAAACTTTTCCAGTTCCTGGGTGAATACAAAAAGGTGACTTGAGTAAATGATTCATGCCCTTGGTAACATTGATGTCCAAACGAGGGTAAAGTATACCCAGCTGAATCTCCTCAACTATATTTTTTAGTTTGCGTGTCCAAACGTTAGCAGTGCCTGTTCGCATGGAATTTGCATAGCGCACAAAAGTGGCCCATATTGTTCGAGAATGTGCACCATCATCATGCGTTTTCCTTAAATACGTTTCTACATCCTTACGAGCCGTATCGTCCGGAATCATTAATAATAATTTATTAACACCTTTGACGTCTCCAAATAAATTTTGATCCTCCAAAACAATCTCCTCAAACAGTGGCTCGATAAATTTTAGCGCACGTCGGACACTGTGATGCATACGTTCCCCAATTTGAACGCGCGCTATAATCACACCATTAATAGTTACATTAGAAGTAATTTGTAGATACTCGGCAAGTGCGGAGCGTCCTCTCGAATCTAAGTGACGTGCATCATAATCGCACACCCATCCGTGGACACCACGACGGCCCGAAAATACCCATAATATATGCTCGAAACCAAAATCTTCACGTAGAGCTGCATCAAGCAGACGGGCGGCTAAAGCCATGAATTTCCAGCATTTTAAACATACCGTTGCACCGGTGCAACAGGTGCGCACATCGTTATAATCATCCATGTCAATATCGAAAACCAGCTCACGTTGTACTGGCTGCATTGCTGTTGATGTGATACGAAAGTTCTTAGGTCTAGAAAATTTTAATATTTCACAGTTAATATAAATACATACATAAACGAAAAATTTAGAAATATCACCTGGTATTCATAACTGCACCAATGTCGATTTTGTGTGGACACGTCGAGCAGATGTCGTTTTCCAATTCACTTTGAGTATCGTAACAACGATAACGAATGTATATATCATCGTGGAGTGTGTAGGAGAACTCACGATTCGCAAAAATATTGCTTTCAGCTAAAAAATTTCAGTAAGCTTACATGAATTCATAAAATAATGATGATAGCAAAGTTTTGACTCACAAAGTCCATATGATAACCAACGGTAAAATGGTTTATGCGGAAATAATCTTTTGTAATAGACAGGTAACATGTCCGGAAGTATGTTGGGATCATAATTTGCCGTGTTTACGGTTGGAGTTTCTTCTTCCGGCATTTTAAAAGTTCGTTGTTTATACTTTATATGCTGAAATCATAGAAAATATAATCATCATTTAAGAACTTCATTTATAAATATATCTTGCTAATAAAAAACAAATTCAGTGGATTTTCATATACACCAAGGAAAACAAAAGTTTCAATTGTTGTTATCGCTATTTATTTTATTTTTTTACTTATTTCAATAGATTCAAATTTTTATTACATTTTATTACATTTTTTTTAATTTTTTTTACATTATATCTTTTTGAACTAACGGAATAAAAATGTGCACGTACAATTAATTATATAGTAGAACTTTAGAAACTCAATGCAATTATTTAAAAAAGTAAACACTTTTAGTTCTAGCTTCCGCGGCTATCCAACCAAACAACACTAAGATTAAGTCAGTGTTCAAAATGATGTTAATATACACTTTTATATGTATGTAAACTTAAATACTATTTTGTCAAACAGTGATTAATTTAAACCTTATTATCCTGTTATGTAAACATGTATTATATGTATAAGCTTAATTTACATACATATTTTAGAATGTATACATATTTATATACATTCAATACCTTTGAAAGTTTGGTATATTTTAGGTGTTAAGAGTTCGCTATATATAAAATATAATTGTTATATAATTGTATTATACATTAAACTCCTTATATATGTAGACATAGTGCGGTCACACTCTCCTCAGACCACAATCGATTTACCCACATATTAAAACGGCATTAAGGAAGTAAAATTGAAAATTGCTGCAATAGCTGACTGTATATATTTCGATGTGATGTTAGTAGAAAACTGAATTAAAAAATATTTGCGGATATTGAAGGGCTATTACGTTGGTCTTATTGTGTATTTCTTCTGTTTAAATGCCGCTTTTATATGTAGTGCAAAAGGAAAGTAGTCATGGTTCATTTTTTTAACTTAAGCTTCTACTTTCAAGTTCTTTTATTCTTAGTATTAAAACATATTTTAATTAAAAATATTCACGATTCGGTTGAACTTTTACTGAATTATAAGTCAGAGTTTGCGAACTCTGTGCAAATGTGTCTTTTCACGCAACTGACAAACTTATATCCTGCAATTTGTGCTCCTGGTAAGACTGCTCAGTTTGTTTTAATGGTGGAATCGTACTGTATAATGTTATGGAGGCAATATGATTGTTTGTCATGACCTCAAATATTATATCCTGATAACCATAGCAAAAGGTTGCACCGAAGGGATTGGCAGTGTTTGTTGAGCTAGCGCGATGAAGCACCACCGGACGAGCTGACGGCACTACCGCACTAATCTCGTCCCACTTGGCGTATGCAGTAACTTCAATGTCCTCGGAGCTCTTTTTTCCATAATTATCATGATCATTTTCACTTTTCAAATTAAATTTGAATTCACAGCGATGGTACATATTGAAGTTGAAATGTCCTGGGTAATTTGTATGTAACACAAACTTCTTGCAAGTTTGGGTACGCGCATCAAATAACACGTCTATGCCAAGTGTGAAATAATTAAAGAAAGTATCGCTCCTTTTACTCTGCGCCTGACGGTTTACACTGGAAGAGTGTATTTTCATTTTATCTTCACTTTTAAAAAATATTCGATTTGGTGCACCAAGTTTCATAGCTACATCCTGACAGCTGTCGCCGAAAAGAACTTCCCTTGTGAAACATTGGCGCCGATGCTCTAATGAGCGACTGGATCCCTCGGTATATAATTTTAGTTTGAGACCTTTTGAATAACCGTTTGTAGAACGTAACACTTTAGCTGAATCCAAATATATCTGTCGATGATAACAAGAGAGAGGAAGCGGTGGAGCGCGTGTCTCCGAAACATTACTACCAGAGTAGAGAGACATTTTTGATACAACTGGCGATGCGCCACTTAAAAAAATCAATGATCCCAAACCATGTGCGTATCCCTCTTGCAATTTACTATCCACTGGGAAAAAGAAACTCAATCCACGGAAATGTAAAGCAAATAATTGTTTTGCAGCGTCGTATACGCCAGGATGGGTAGCCCCAAAAGAATGTTCAATTTGTTCTATGGAGGGCAGAACTTCTGGGGAATTGAAGTGTACTCCACCATACTTCAGCTTTACTAATTTCATATTGAATACTTCAATGGTTTTCAAACGTTGAACTATGGGATCAAAAATTAAACGAACACCATCTTGAGGTAAGTTTATTATAATATCCACACCCAATGGGTTTGTATCCGAGTAAAGCACTTGCACGCCTTTAATTATTCCCACTTGCGATTGTATTATTGCTATTGCTTGCGAAAAGTGCATCCCCAAAACGAACTCCCAAGTATCACATCCCAGCGATAACTCAGGCACAATTTCTAAGTCCAACATTTTATGACAGCAAGGTTTTAAAGTTTCAGAATTGATATACTAGTGATGCTCTATTACTTTGCTCTAAGTAACAACACAAAAGAAATTTATAAACTAATCACTAGTTATTATGATCCTCAAAAATGACAAACTTCTAATTGTACTCTGACAATATATCCAGAGGAGGCTTCTGTGCCCCTGAACTTCGTTTCTTTTATCCAAGTTCTTGTTTTTTCTTTGTGCGTTTGTATATTGTTTCTAATGTCTGGCGTCGCAAACTGAAACGCAAAAATTTCCAAATTAAAAAAGATACATTCAGAACATTTTAAAGTCAAAAGTTCAAATCTTACTTGCAGGTTGTTATCAGTAACTCTGTTTGAGTAGGAAAATAAAACTCTTTGAATCAAGGTAAATAAAAGTAAAAATAAATTTAGTTTCTCAATTCGACGTAATACACACAAATCCACACAAAGCACCTAGCAAAAAAAAAAGATTGCGATTACAGCGAAAACAAAGACAACAGCTGAGTAGGTAATACAAAACTCAGAGTTGCATTTTTCGTATAACCATGAAGAGTAATACTTTTTTAAAACAAACATACGCAGCTTTATAAAAAATTATAATTATTAACAGACTATTCATTGGTATATAAATTTACAATAGTACTAGAGATCATACCAGCGAGTCACATTGGGATATTCATATTCAACTTCAAATATACAAATTTATTATATTTTCACGAATACGTTACGTTTACTAGTGTACTAAAAAAGGCTGCAAATTACTACAAAAATAGCCCATAAATTATGTATGCCCAAGAATTACAATATGTATGGTGAATATCTAAATAAACGCTGCGGGTTAAAAAATTCGATTTCGACAGCTTCTTAACAAGTGATTTTTTGTTTTCACGTGCTATTTTTAATGCTTATACAAATAAATGAAAGTATTATTAACAAATTACTTTTTTATGCATTTCATTTATTTTGTTCTAATTTTAGAATTTAAGTGAGACTTTGACATACAGTTACTTTGTTTAAAAATTCTGCGCCTCTCGCCGCTAGCACTTTTATTTAAGTATGCCATTTAAAAGGATTTATATGACAAAGAAATAAATTAAAAACAAAAGTATGCAATGTAATGAACTTGTAATAAACTATTATGAAAACAATATCCCTAGGAATATTAAAAAAAAGTTTCGTAAATTTTACAAGGAGATTAATGTAGTCACTGGATAAGCCGTATTCAAAAAAAAGTCCTAGTAATAAACATAACTAGGCAGCACTTTATACGTACTAATGGCGGGAATGGCCACCTTTGATGTAAACTTACCTATGTAAGATTTTAAACACACACGTTTTGAGACTTCAATGATCGATAATTACTATCTTCTTATTATTAACCACTCTGTTTGCAAATTTCGTTTATTAGATAAATTAAAAATCTCATAAATTGACTCAATGAACTAAGCAATTTTCATCCTTATCTACAGAAATCACCACCACGCGAACCTCTTGTCAAAGCAAACGTAGACAATCAGAGTTGTACAAAGCTACCACACACCAGTGTTCAAAGTTTACTGGAATTGTAATAGATTCATTTAAAATTATGTGGCAAAATTAAATTTAACGCTGATACAATCTAATTTATTAACATTAAACACCCTTATAGATGTATTAATTCATTATGAAACCCAACAAAATATAAATCTTAGTTACAAAATTGTGTTTATTCAATACAAATTTTCTGATGACGGATATTTTCTAAAATTCACCACTTAGTCCACTGAATATACCCCGCATCCATATATCTCAACACATTTTATTTTGTTAGGAGTAAAAGCTAAAATTTATCCTAGAATAATTTTGAGGGATATTGGTTAGATTAGATAATCTGTAGTTGGAAAAGTCATATTTCTATAATGTCTCGACAAGCTTCTCGTTTTGACACTAAAAAAGTTGTAAGTTTAATATAACTTATAGTTGAATTATTTTGATAGCGGGTAGTCACTATCGAAGGTTCGCTTATATTCCATTCGATTTTGCAGTAATTGTATGAGAAACCAAATTTGATTTCACGTCTCAGTTTTACAATATTCATCTCGAAAAGGTGCATGGAGAATAATCACAATACAATAAACAATAAATTGAACAAGACTTCGGGTACCATCACCGTTGTAGCACAAAATAATCGGAACTTACAAAATCAAAAGCAAATACAATTCATCCCCATGATGACTGCTGGTGGTGCCCAAATTATTATTGGACAAGTTCCACAACAACAAGCTCAATCCTCTAATGCAACGGGAGCACCGGCAACCAGTCTCATACCTCTTCAGACGAACCAAATAATGTTACAACAGCCACAGCAAGCAGCTCAACCCATGCAACTACTTCAATTACCGGATGGTCAAACAATATTTTACCAACCACCTACAACTTCATTGACGCTTGACCCAAGTACTGCTGCTACTCAAGCAACACCGCAACCACAGCTTATTAACATTAACGGTCAATTAATGCAAATTGCTACGGCCCCTACGCATCCACAAGGTGCGACAGGCACCGCTCCAGCAGTGGGACAACAAATAATTATGATGCCTCAAGCGGGAACAACAACAACTGTTGCAGTACCTCAAGCTGCCGCTGCAGTATCATCACAACAACCAACGTCTGCCACAATTTCTAATACTACGGCAAACGATGTTACTTCAGCGGGAGTACAAGCGGAAGACGACTCAAGTAAGGGTGAATCGGAAGAAGAACCTCTCTATGTCAATGCCAAACAATATAAAAGAATACTCATAAGACGACAAGCTCGTGCAAAACTTGAATCCCGCATACCTAAGGAACGTTCCAAGTATTTGCACGAATCTCGACATCGCCATGCAATGAATAGAGTACGTGGAGAAGGAGGCCGATTCCACTCTGCTCAAATTAAAGGTGAATTAAGTGCGTCTGGACTTAACAACTGCGAATCGCAAATGCAACCGGTACAAACACGAGCATCTGTGCGTACTGCACCAAAGTTAATCGCTCCACATCAGGGGCCCATTCCAGCGCCAACGCCAAATATTACAATTACACCAATAAAATAAATCATTTGGAAAAGTCTACAATAACCAATACCAGTTTTAGTTTTAAGGAAATTAACATTATATACATATATTTATTTAATTTCCACTCTAATTAGATGTTACTTAGATAAAGACTAACCGCTATCAATGTAACCGTATTGTAATTATCTCTAATAAATAATTTGTAATCCCCAGAATGCCGAGTTCTTAACACTCACTTATGGTGCGCTTGTAACTCAAATGTTACGAGATTTTGAAAACATCGAAGATGTAAATAAACAACTTGAACGTATAGGCTATAATATGGGTATGAGATTAATTGAAGATTTCCTAGCACGAACCTCCGCTCCACGCTGTTTGGAAATGCGCGAAACGGCAGATCGCATACAACAGGCCTTCCGCATCTACCTAAATGTACAACCGACTATTTCCAACTGGTCTGCCTCTTCAGATGAATTTTCATTAGTTTTTGAAACCAATCCCTTAACGGAATTCGTCGAACTGCCTCAGGATTTGACCAATTTGCGCTACAGTTCTATACTTAATGGCTGTATACGCGGTGCTCTCGAGATGGTGCAATTGGATGTTCAATGCTGGTTTGTTCAGGTATTATATATGCAAAATGTTTGCAATACTTATTTTAGGGGCATCTTGAATATACTTTTTCATGTATATATTACTATTCTGTAATTCAGGATCAACTAAAAGGTGACAATGTAACGGAGCTTCGAATTAAATTTTTGCGACGCCTGGAAGACGCTATACCTGCAGGCGAGGATTAGAAGCGTAGTGGCACAGATTACTGGAGTATTTTAGAATAAGATTGTTAGCAAAGGATATTAGTAGCATTCCTGCATTAATTTTTGTTTAATTACATAAGCGTGACTAGCATATTTTGGTTTCCAGGCCTCATACTTTAAGGAAAACATCGCTCGCACTGCGCAAATGTATAAGAAGATAGGACTCTAGCTGATAAAGCTATATGCGGCGAATTATTATTTATACAAAATGTGTATATTAAAACAACATTTAAATGAATTTAAAATATTTTTAATAAAGGCAAACATTATAACAAAGTACAAAGCGATTCATATTGAATATATTTATTAATACATAATACAGGCACTTTGGTTAACATGAACTTTAAAAACAAAATAAAATACAGCCAAGTACTTTGGCTTAACAGGTATTTGTATACCGATTACTTACATTATAAATAATTAATGTTCTTGATTTATAATGCATATGGCATTTATGTATTCATGTATACATGTACAAGTAAACACGATTGTATGCAAAAGTGTAGATATGCAATATGATAAATTACAAACACTATTTGGATATCATCAAAGTTCAAATGTATAAAAAAAAACAATTTGTAATTTTCTATTGTGTAAAAATCTTGTAAACAATACATTGGTATTTCCCATAAAATAATTGAACAAAATTTTTTTTTCAAATACTGCAATACCAGTGTCTGGACAAATAATGGTAAACTACTTGGGAGGAAATGATAAATGAATATGTCCATAAATATTATACACTCATAAGTTAACTCTAACATTGTTCAATCGTGTAAGGGAAATTTAACATAAAAAGTTGTAATGATTTTGTAATCATCTAACTCAATTTTTCGAAGCTATAGCAACATCCTAATCTCTATAAACATATGATCACTTTTAAATACAACAGTGAAATTTTTCTAGCATTTAATCAATTATCTTTTAATAAAAATATTTATTATAACTCCGATACGCAAGGGTTTCATTGTACAAATCTTAAACTGTTATTATTGATAAATGGAGTTTTAAATCAAATCTTTGGTGTTGGTTAGAGCTTGGCAAATAGATAAATTTTGAAATCAGGCGTTTCAATTTTGACTCTGTGGACAAACCATAAGATTTAGATTCTTTCGTGTCAGTACACGTCGCAAAGCCTGCAGAGTTTTAGTACATATAATAACGCAACAGCCATTAGCAACACCTTCAGCAGGGCTTTTGCACGTGCATGAAGAACTTTTGAGTGATTTTGGAGGTGGGACACGGTGGTTGTCTAGATTTGAAGACGATGTATCTTTTACAGCAGGGGACTTCGATGCACAACAACTGCTGCTACTGCCGCCTACTGAGCTCATTTGTTGGCTTGTTGTTTTGGACATGTCGGTTGCAGCGCAAGCTCTTGGTGTATTCTTATCGGCACCACAGCAACCGCCACCAGTACTACTACCCATAGAAGCCAAGTTTTGTAGCAATAATGCCACATCTTCGATATTTTGATTTATGTCAGCTTCACGCTTCGCCGATGCTCTTTCTTTTTTACTTTGACAGCATTCCTTACCGCGATTAATCGTTTTAGGCTTAGCTGTTAAGCTTCTTTCTAATTTTTGATTATGCGTGTTTTGTGGCTGCGGCTGCATTTGTGGTTTATGGTTATGGCAACATTTGTGTTTATTATTTGCTTCCTTCCTACATGGCGTTTCATTGCTGCAACCGCCTTGACAGTTCTGAGTTTGATCGCATTTACAATTTGTACAACCACAAATTCCAGCATCAGCAGTTATTTGTTTCAAAGTTGGTTTATCGCTCCTGAGATCCACTTCAATTAAACCAGAGGCATCTTCAGGCACCTGTTTTGCTTGTTGCAATGTCTCTTGCAGAAGATGTGCATTATTATCGATGGTCATTAAAATTTCATTTAGTAGAGACTCAGTTTCCATATCTTCTGTATCGTTATTGTATTGCATATCCTCTTTCAATAGTTGTTCAATGCTCTCTTCGGTTGGAATCATATCCATGGATTGATCTGCGTTTATTGAGGAATTAACGACGGTCTCCTCAAGTTTATTTCCTATTTCTGCTATTCCATTGATACTATTACTAACATCGATATCCATTTGTAGGTTGGGCATCGCTTGCATTTGAGACGGCGCTGATATAGGTAGATCTAATGGTGTTGGTTTGTATGGGTTGTCATTATTGCTAATGTCCAAGTAGTCGCAAGGATCGGTTGATTCCGGTAGTATTGACGTACTAGTGTCCAGTATAGAACCAGTGTTGCTTATAATTGCAACTTCTGCCTTGCCGAAATTACCATAGTTCTGTTGCAAATCTACAAAGCTCGGCACCTCGGTAGGAAGTGCTACACAAGCATTGGTGACTGGCGCCATTGGCATAATTGGTTTCGAAATAAGCACACCTGCGTCTACCCAAGGTGTAGGAATTTCCTCTTCTGCGGCGTATGCCAGCTGTAATGCCTGTGACGTTTCCGGAAAGGAATTACATTCAATTTTGGGCGTCAAAATAGGCATAGCGGTATTTCTCACTTCTGGCATTTGTACAGGAAACAAATCAGCTCTATTATATTCAGCCGATTCCGATTTGATGAAATTCAGTGGGCTTAATGACGGCAAGCTGCCATCATCAACAACGCTTTGAATGCACGAACTTTCCTCTCTCTCATCTTCTCCATTTGATGTGTGCTCCTCATTGTAACCACTACTATCGCTTTCTACTTTAATAGATGTAATTTCTGAATTTTCAGCAAATTGGAACTGCTTAGGATCTTTTTTCACCTTCAAACGGCGTTCCTTGTTATTGCTCAAGTTATTTTGCCTTCTATTTCGTTGTTTTTGATGGGTTTTCTTATGTGACTTCAGGCTGTGTGATGTACTGAAGGACTTCTGGCAACTTACCTCCTCACATGGATAAGGTCTTTCACCTGTGTGTGTACGAATATGGGTTTTAAGATGGTGTGAAGCGGTGAAGGCTTTACCACAGGTGTCCTCAGGACATTTATATGGCCGCTCTTGGGTGTGTGTACGCATATGTTTTTTTAGATCACTAAGGGTAGTAAAGCATTTTTGACATATCTCACAATTGAATGTTTCACCGTTGTGCAATCTTAAGTGGGCTTGTAATCTGTAAAAGAACAATAAAGGTTTAGGTATTAATGCAGCCATACATTATGCTACATTCTCGCGAAAAGAATTAGAGGCGTATACTTTTAGCAATACAGTATGTCAATAAAAACTTGTTCACTTAATAAATACTATAAATAATAATAATAACAATAAATAGATATAAAAAAGTTCGCATCGATTTCGTCTTTTTTTGACTTTAAACTTAAGTATTTCCAAACAACTATATTTCCTATATAATAACGGATATCATTATAATCTAATATGGGGAACTAGCTCAGATTTTTTCTAATTTAACTTAATATATCTTTGTTTCTATACGGTTAATATAGGAAAAAGATGCCGACTTCGTTTTTTTGAGATTTCTCACAAATTTATTAAACTTTTGGGTATGATATGGATATAAATATCTATATGTGAGTATTTAAAAAATTTTAGGTTGATTTTGACTACTTTTTTAGAGCCACTATTTATGCAATGTTTATTAATATTCGTTTGACATTTTATTTTCATCAGACCAAGCTGAATCATAATTGAAATATTTTGGAAAAGTTATAGTTTGACATTGGTGGTTCAGTTGTTGTATATTATACATACCTGTAACGTGTGTTAAAAGCTTTTTCACAACCAGTTATCTCGCATTCATAGGGTTTTACTTTAGTGTGTACCCTAATATGAATTTTTAAGCTGTACGAAGTAAGAAAAGCCTTACCACAGCTATCCTCGGTGCATTTAAAGCGATATTCACCTGAAATTAAATCAAATAGGGAAATGTAAGAAAGATAAAATATTTTAAACCCTAATTAGACGTATTCACATTAAAATCTATGAATATACTCAGGCTGCAAAACAGGTTTGAGAATTTCACAATGAAAATAATTTTATGTAAATAATTACGATCAAATTATGTTATTATTTATATGGCTCACCTTTGTGTGTCTTTAAATGCGTGCGCAGATTTCCAATGGTGCTGTAGCTACGACTGCAGTTTTCGTAGTTACAATTATAGCGACCCAGCGCTTCCTCCGAGTTCTACGTAAACAAGAATATGGAGATAAGAGAATTCGGAAAGGATTAGTGTTTGATAACTTCTTTTTATAGCCAATACGTTATTGTAGCAGTAAAAGGATTGTCCTTAGCTTGAAATACGTGTGTATATTTTTATTATCATCATAATATCGCCACAGATATTACAAACGTGCATGCTATATAAACATGAATTTAAAAATTACATCTAAAAATAATTAAAAATAAAATTCGATACTACAATAGCACACTTCAAAATCGCATTGAGATAGTAGTTGAATATTCGTGGAAATGGTGTTAAGATAGCATTCTTATTAAAAAGTAGTTATTCCGATGATAGCCATTGTAAGTAAAGTCTAAAAGAATTGTTAAATAAGAAAAAACTGATTGATTAGGGATATGCTGTACTACAAACGCGCTTTCCGTAATTGTATCATTAAATGTATGTATTTAATTACTGTTATTTTGAACGCGATAATATGTATGTATAGATAAATGTATATATATATATTGATTTATATTTTATTATGTTATAAATTAATGGCAAAAGAAAATGTGGGATATTTGAAATGTATACCTCGAAAGTAGTAATTGTCGCATGAGTTGGCTCTCCTTTCTGTATGTGCAAGGCACCGGGGCGTATACATAATGAAAGTTCATCAGGCTGATTATTTACTTCCATGTAACTACAAACCACCGCAATTCGAAATTACATACATAGATTGCGAGAAACAAGAACATTGAATATTTTAATTCAAAATAATGTAAGTATGTTTTGTTTATTGCAAACATATCGTTGCCTAGTTTCATTTGTTTAATTATTCTTGTAAGCTGCAGCGGATCTGTCAGTAAGGAAAGCAAATTCGGCGATTGTAATTTTATTTGTTTTAATAAAAAGCCACAAAATTTTATTTTACATCGAAAAAAAAAATATCAGCAGAACAATTTGTACAACATCTATAAAGTACTTAGCGTTTATTTATTTATTTATTTTTTTTGTGATTTGTAATACAAATATATTAATGTGAGCCGGCACAAGTTAGGAGAGGCAATTCGCTTCAATACTGCTTGGTAAATTAATGCAAAACAAATTAACGTTCATGTCCGTTTCAGACTATACAATGCTGAATACACAAAAATTATCCAAAAAACAATAATAGCTGCTGTCGGAATCATTCATTTATTATTAATGGAGCTTGTACATACGTATGTAAATATATACACATAAAATTTCTATATACCTACACAAAAATTTAGATGGTTAGACATAAAAAAAAAATATTTGCAGCTGACGCCAAATAAAAACTCATTAACTAAAGTTAATTTTGACTGCTTATTTACACATATAATTTTATACATTTTTAAGATGTGTGTTTTGTATCTATGTATTTTTGAACATATCCTCAATTTTCTTTTGCTGTTTGGCGACAAGACAACCTTTAAATGGGTCGTTGGTTCTCAACCTAGCAAAATTATGATGTAATTTATAATAAGGCTTTTCAAAAATTGTACTACAAATGTATTATCTAGACTTCCTGCTTCCAAATAAATAAAATAAGGGACTAAAAATATATAGAGTATTACATTTTTAATAAGGAAATTTATTAAAAGATACATAAATTATTGTTGTGACGAAAAAAATTTTAAATACTAAAATATGTAAAATAATGTTATTAACAGGGCCGACCCGAGACAGTTTACCGCCCCTTCAAAGCCAGTTCAGAGTATAAAAATGTAAACAAAATTAGCCAAAATGCGGTCCTAAAATTATTGTGCTCTATACAGTTGCCTAACTAGCCTATATGGACGGGCTGGCACTGGTTATTAGTTGGTTTACTCTATTGAATTTTGTTTTCTCATTGTACATATGTATACATATGTTTATAGTATATATTATACTATGTTTTTCTGAATCTGCCATTTGATAGTGTAATGGACTAATTATTGAAATATTTTTAATAGTATAAAAATAAATTTCCTATAATTGCGAAGTATGTATGTATGTACGTTTATTTATATTTTGTAAAAGTTCATTAAATAGAAAGTTCGGCAAATGCGCTCATCATATTAATTGGCTATTTATAGTATTGGCCAAGAAGGCATCACTCCAACGACATCACCTTAACACCGCACATCATGCTTTACCTCACCCACTCAATAGAAACAGATATGTATGGATATATATAATAATATACATATATACTTACATTGTATGTACAATAGAGTGTGCATAAATTGGTATTTAAACTTTTTGTTATTTTAGGTATTTTACAAATAAAAATATATTAATTTTGGCAGGTGTTTACAGAAAAAAAGACGACACGAATGACTACCTTTTAAGATTCGTACTTAGACCGAATTTATTAAGCACCTATGAAAACCAGACATCCATTCACAATACATATGTATACGAAGGATTGGGGAGAGCAATCACAATCATATAATATAAGGTGTGGTGCATCAATTTTAATATATATACATACATACATAAAATTATATTTGACTGCGCTGAAGTGAAATATTTTCACCAATTAGCAACAAAATGTTGTGAATACAGCAAATGATTTTAATCCAATTTTGCGATGAGAGGAATATAATTGATTTCAGCCACCCGACTTTGCTTTCTACAAATTAAATCTCAAATGTGCATTAAAAACCATAAAATTAAATATATTACAAACCATTAAATCTATGTAAGATGCAATTCTATTCAATGAAAAAGGCAGGAAAGAAGTAAATAAAAGGCACAAACTTAGCAATTAAATAACTTCTTGAATCAGTGAAATCCGATTCCTAGAAATGTTAAGATATTTCTGAATACATTTCATAGTATTTACAAATACAATTTCTTTAACTACCTTAGTTCTGGACTACAAAATTAATCAGTAGGAATAAGATTTTCCAGAAAAACTATTAATTACATCTTTAAAAAATTTCTTCAAATGATCAAAAGTCATATATAACAGTTAAAAAACTTGACACTCGAATATATACCGTTTAACAAATCTAATAAAAAAAATCTGCGACTTTTCAGTGGTAACCACAAAGGGACAACGATGAAGGTTAGAATTGAGATGCATACAAAAGTAACAAAAGCAAAAATAATTACTTTAAGCAGATACATTAGTGAAGTTATTAAAAATTAAATAAAAATACTCTAGTTTACGATATTATTAAAGAAGCACACAAATATATGTATATATGTATGTAAATATAAATATCTATTACACAAATACATATATTTATTGTATAAACGCATTTGGTTAACTAATTTGTAACCATTTGTTCAGTAGTTCAGTAGATAGAATAAAGAAAAACAGCATCATGCATCAAACAAGACTGTTAAAAAAAAGAAATATTAGGTTAAATTTCAAATTATCCAGAAATCTACTAAAAGCCTTTCTAAACAAGAAAGCATTCGGGCAATTGAAATTAGAACTACCTTTCTTTAAAGTTATTATCTCTTGACTTGTGTAGCTGATGATCAATAAAAACTGGAGCAATGTAGGTCGACGACGGTGGTGATAATAAATGGTTATTAGCAAAATCCACTTCTGACTTGTCCATGTAAGTGTTGTTTTGCATTGATATTTGATCATAGCAAACTAATGGTGTACTATGTATAGATGTTGGACAATTCATTGCCACCACAGTAGGAGGCCGTACTTGCACTAGCTGTTGGTCTTGAAACTTGTATTCTAACTTTAAGCAAATGTCATCTTGTTTATTATTATTCACTGATTTTGTGTACAGGAGCGTGTCCTCATCAAGCGTATTTACAAAATCGACATTTGTAGAAGGGAAATCTGTAACATCTTCTATATCAAAATTTGACGAGTTTTGTATGGTTTCATGCGGCTGTATTTGCATAATTATCGGCGGTTGTGTCACTTCATATGATTCATTAGACATAAAAGAAGATGATGTTGATAATGGGGATAATAACGGATATTGAGCATTTGATAACATTTTTGTAGGTGATTTTTCGGAGCTAGAAATATAAGAATTGCACGTAGTGGATGGATTTGGAAATGTCTGAGCTTCGGATATTAATATATCTGGTGTATCTAATGAATCATTCAAAAAACGCATTAAATTGTCACCAGTTTCTTCATTATTATCGTCACAGTCGTCGACAGGATTGCTAACGTATGTGTTAACAGAAGAAGACAAAGAGGCATATGATAACGACAAATCACTACATATGTTATCCCCTCTCATATTTTCATCACTTTCATGAGCCATTATTGCATTGTATATTGGATAAGCCATATCTGTAGTGTCTTCTATAGCTAAGCTTAATCCTAAATGATGGAGCACCTGTTGATGTAAATGCTGTTCTGTATCATTGGCCAATTGAACTGTATTATCAATTAAGTTTATTTGCTGCGTAATATCTTGAGTTTTAGATGATTTAACCGAAAAATCAGTCGGATATTCTTCCAAACTATCCAACAATTCCAATTGTAGCTCTGGTGACATTGCGGTAGATGACGTAGAGGTTGATGGAATAGAGCTATATGCAGAGGACTGGTCATCTATTATAAATGTATCACTATTAGCGCTATCATTTTCTGTGCTCATTGTTCTCATCGATATTATTGGTTCTTTTGCATGCACATTTTCCGCAGATTTCAATGTAGTTGACCGAATAAAATCCATTGCGTCACACTTTTATTACTTCTCTATTTTGAACTCTTTTTTCACTATTATCTTTATCAATTAAGCTAATTTTATACTATTGAAAAATAAAAATAAATAACTTGCAATTATTGCACCCGATCTCGGTCATTATCGCGATAAAAGTCAAGAGAAATACGATCAGGTACTTTAGTAGAATAAAAACCGAAACATTCTGGTATGCTTATGGTACTGACTGACACAAATACTGAAAATTTGAGTTTGGTGCAAATAAAAATAATTGTGCAATTAACATAATTAATTTTTTGAGAAAAAGTATTAAAAATATGGTTAAATATAGTATTTAACGCAAATATTTTTTATTTTCTTGTTGTCTAACTAGTTAAAAATACACGATATTTAATTTTAATGTTGAATGTTTTATATCCGGGAAACCAGAAAAATGCAACCCTGCGAGTAGGTGATTTTAGTGAACTGCCAGTCATCGTGATTGTCAGCATATGTCAATTGGATCGGTAAAGAAGTCCAAATAGGAATTTTATATTGTAAAAATAATAATTTGCAAAATAGAAATATTTAAATATGAGTGTACGTGTAATTAATGATGATGCCCACTTTCAATCAGAGCTTAGTTCAGCCGGAATACGTCTTGTGGTCGTAGATTTTACTGCTAGTTGGTAAGGAACTGAGTTATGTGTGCGTATACATTTAACATCACCGAATTTGGGTCTAAGTAAGCTGGATGTACCAGGTTTTATATCCGGCAAACAATGTCAATTCAGTAGTGCTGTTCAAAATTATTTGGGGACTATTAATGCTGTTAGAATAATATTGTTATGTATTTATATATTTATTTTTTCTTCGCAGGTGTGGACCATGTCAACGTATAGCACCACATTTCGAGATTCTTCCAACCAAATATCCAAAAGCAATATTTCTCAAAGTTGACGTTGATAAATGTCAGGACACAGCAGCGAGCCAAGGTGTTTCAGCTATGCCCACATTTATATTTTATCGGAACAGGGTAATAATAATATCTCATTTGTATTGTATTATGTCTTTTCTTAATTGAATTTTGTTATGATACACAGACAAAAATAGATCGTGTCCAAGGTGCTGATATAATGGTATTAGAAAATAAGATTCAGGAGCTTATCGGCTCTAGTGGCGGAGACGAAGCTGGTGAGGACTACGGTCAAGGTCTTGTATGTACACTTAATTGCAAAAATTCAGAACATGTATTAGAATATAATTTTCGTTTTAGATGGAGTTAAATACATTCATTTCGAAACAGGAATGTGAATGTTTGAACGAAGCTGATGACCATTGCTTAAATCATTGTCTTACATCGAATGGTGGTTATCTGCAATCGGATTGTGATGAGCAATTAATATTGTCAGTAACATTTAATCAACTTGTGAAAATACACTCATTGAAGTTCAAAGCTCCACCACACTTAGGACCAAAAGAAATTAAACTGTTTATAAATCAACCAAGGACAATCGATTTTGACATGGCCGAGTCTATGACAAGTGTGCAAGATTTAACGTAAGCAGTTTCTTTATCTCGCATACATGATAATTGGTTAAAATTTACCATTGTTTATTTAATGATTTAGCTTGGATCCGAAGGAGCTTGAAAACGGCCAGCCAATCAATCTGCGTTACGTGAAATTTCAGAACGTTCAAAATATTCAAATTTACGTTCGTAACAATCAATCAGGGGGAGAAGTTACACAAATAGACTACATTGCATTCATAGGATCTCCTATTATGACAACAAAGATGACCGATTTTAAACGTGTCGCAGGAAAAAAAGGAGAAAGTCATTAAAAGAATTCAATGAAAGGATCGAAATGCACACATATTTCTGGATTAATGAGAAATATTTCCATCTAATTTCCTACTGTTTCTATTGTAACAAATATATATCTGACTACATACAGCATATTTATAGAATAATAATTGGGTGTATTCTTGTCGATACAGTGCAAATCTGTCAACTCGGTTCTATTTACAATTGGTTTCATCAGCTATTTATTTACAAATTCCCAATCACCTTTATTTGACATTTCTTATATTTATTAATATTATTTACATTATTAATCAAAATTTTCAAGGTGTTATTCAAAGACGGCTGTTGTTGGAATACTCGTCCGTAGATAATTTATTTAGTTTCCGCTTTTGTATATCATCCATTAAGATGGACCATGCCTTATCTGCTTGTTGTTGGGTGAACTCATCTGACCACTGCGAACTAAAAACAATGTGTGATTTGGATACTACCTCACTATTTTCCATTTGACTATCGACTCGTTTTCGAGCTTCTTCTTCGCTTAAACCGTTGCGTTGTATAATGCGCTGTACCGCAAGATCAGGAGTAACAATTGTTGACCATACTTCATGACATTCATTTTCCCAACCAGCTTTTAATAAGATAGCAGCTTCTATAACTACAACATCGCATTTATGCTGATCGTGAACAGCGCGTATTCGCTTTTTAACCTCTGTTAATAGTTGAGGCCAAACAATATTATTCAAAGTTTGTAATTGTTTGGGATCGTTGAAAACAATTTCACCAAGTCTTTTGCGATCTATTCGTCTATCTTTGTTCACAATATCTTTTCCAAAGTGATTAATTATTTTCTGATAGCAAACTTGACCTGGCTCATATATTTGATGTGCAATCTTGTCGCAATCTAAAATTTTTGCACCCTTTTTAAGCAATCTATCGCACATAATGCTTTTTCCAGATGCTATACCACCTGTTAAACCTATTATATATGGCTTATCGCAGAGATTGGGACGCGGCTAAATTTGAAAGAAGCAATTATTACCATTTTGGTAGAAATGATGGTTAATTTACCTCGGGTTGTTTCAGTCGAGTTCCCAATAAGTCAATACGTGTATTACTAGAACTCATTTTCTTTTCTTTTGGACCGCTACTTAAGTGTGTGGATTCAACAAGTTCTATGCAATGTATTTCAAGTGGTCGCAAATTATTTTTGGTTCGTATCTCATTTACTTTATGACCACCCTTTAACGTTTCGGCGCTAACCACTATCATGTCCATATTAGGATCGCTTTTTGTTGGCCCAAAAGGATCATCAATTGGGACAATTTCATATTGTAAACTTGCATCAATTTCAGTGAGAAATTCCCGTATCTCAGCTATTCTAGATTCAACGGGTAAGATTAATTCCGGAAGAATTTTAGCTATAAATAATATAAATTTATATATTGAACGTTATTGTTGTGAAAGAATGACTTACACTTGTTCATTTTACTTGTTGTTACTCCAATCACTAAACGGCGACAACAGCGTATTACAGCTTGGGTAAGGAATATCTTGTGCCCTACATGTATACGATCAAAGGTTCCACCTACTACTACAGTATCGTACATTTTATTAGACTCGTTCACATTTTGTTGATCACAACTAATACTCGTGTTTTCATCTTGTTCTAGGTAAATCGGTTGACTGGGTATTTTAAAATGTTGAAGCATGCGTTCACAGAGTTCCGGGTAATGACTATCAGAGAACAACATATCAACTGGCCTTATTTGCAGTGCATTGACTCCTTGATCTCTCAACGATCCCACCAAAATGCTCAAAGATATATCCTTACGGCATAATTGATTATGGTCGACATACAATTGAGATATCAAGTGCCCCCAAATAGGCAATGGCTGTGTTTTTTCCGCGGGGATATTTAAGTGAATATATATTTTACCTACATATTTCTCAATAGCACGTAATGATTTTCCTATTTGCTTTACATTGGACACAATTAAGAGTCCAGTAGAAGCCATTTTGCTATACTTGAAACAGTACGACCTTTACCTGAACAAATTAATAAATGTTAAATAAAATGAAGTTGTGCGACAAAAATGTACTTCAA
>NW_017535208.1:601333-602830 GCF_001853355.1 Bactrocera latifrons
GTGAATTGGATGAATACCGTCTCACGTCTCTAAAGTTGAGTTTGTATTATGGTAGCTGAATAAAATTGTGGATTATAATTTTTTACTTCTAAGTGTTTCGAAAAAATCGAGGTTTTACCCTGAATCATCGGTGCCTAATTTTTTTATTAATATGACCACTTTTTTTAGCGGATATGGTAGAATTGTTGGATAGTTTATTCTTGGAACTAGTGTTAGAACTGGGAGTATTAGGATCTTTTAAAACATCACGCTGTGGAGTAGGTGTTCCTGCCCGATCCACTAGAAATGAATAATTACTAATAACTATAGTGCATTTGAAAAGTAGCAAAGGACATACCAGGTTTATCCTCCTTACCAGCGATTTTTATTGATGAAGAGCCATCATGTGCGGTTGTTGTATTTTGGTTCATAGTTATTTGATTATCACTGGAATCTTCATTAGTTATGGAATCTGATTCACTGGCACGTTCAGCTAATATGTTTTACAGTTAAAAAGATAAATTATATAGTGCTAATAAGACACATTTGTCATGCTTACGGTTACATATTGCCATAGATGTAATGCTTGATTTGGAAAAAAGACGTTCCGCTTCCTTGAATTTTCTATTGCGTTTGTCAGCTTTGGAATTTGTAGCTTTGTTTGAGGTGAGATACCGTTCCCAACCACGAATTATATTACCACAAAGTTGTGTATCTTCCAGATATGAACCTTCGAATGCATAAATTTGTCGTTCTAAATTTGCTAGTTGCTCCTAAAAAATAGATGTGTATTTTCAAAAACTTTTTAGTGTCATCATAGGATTACCGATGTCTCTGCTTTTTTCTTGATAAGATCGGCTAATTCTGCGCGTGTATCCAAGCTCGTAGACTTGGTATTTGAATTCGTTTTAGTTGATTTTCGTTGTTTTGCAGCACTTACATCGTTTGTACTTTTGCTAGTTGGGGAACTCATTTTTATTTAGCAATAAATTATACATGAAAATAAAGTAACTATGTTTTCGCACAAATTGTTTATAAATGAAATTTGTAGGTGTCAAACATGTATCAAAAACAAAGCTCGTTGCCACATAGGTTATTTTGTACGATTATTTTTGTAATTGTTATTAGTTATCGTTATGTGCTCAATGTAGTAATCTTCATACACATCGCTAATTTGATATCAAACCTAAAAGTAATTCAGATATATTAGTGTTTTATATTGATTTTGAATTTATTTACGTTAATTTAGAACTTAAATTACAACAATTGCATAGCCATTTGTAAAAAAAAAAGTTTTTTCATTTAAAAATAATAGTTTTGATTTGTTATGTTTAATTTTAATTGTATGGCAGCATAACATCATTATTCTTCATTGATTTGTTTTGCTTATCGGTTTTGTTTTCACTACATTGTTTTACCCGTATTTTTTCGCATGTTTCAAAGGTGCAGAGTACAAGCTAAATTTTTAAAATAGTTTTAGATATAACTACTAGACCTATAATTGTTTAATTTTATGAT
>NW_017535208.1:602875-616295 GCF_001853355.1 Bactrocera latifrons
AGTAAGTGGAATTAGAATTTCAAATTACAACAATAAAAGTATAAAAAATATGTATAATCTTGCAGCCCGCTTTGTTTGCGAAGATACAGCCGGAATTAGACTTACTTGTTCAATCAGCACTTTGGTTCGGTTCAATTGGTAAACAAGGCTCAACATTTGGTCAGCAATTGCTTGTTCTTTCCTATGATTCAGAACGTCTAACTTTATCCCGACTATGTCTACATTTTGCATTAACGATAATTCCAAGCTATTTAAGAAATTTGGACGAGCGTCGTTTAACTGCACAATCTGAATGGTTGCATAAAGCAATCGAATGGGGAGAAAATACAGCTCTTTTATGTTCTGTGTTAAATTTCTTTCGCTTTTTGAAGACCGGTCGCAAACCGACCATTGTCGACTTTTTACTTGGTTTAGATTATATAAGCTTACGGCATAATCAAAGGCGCGACATAGGCTACAAATACCTCACGCGCGAATTATTGTGGGGTGGTTTCATGGTAATCAAATACTTGTATAAATGATTTGTATGTATTGATTTGATTTCTTTTTTGCAATATTTGCCTGTTTAGGAAATTTTGGGGCTCCTGCTACCGATAATTAATTTTAGAAAAATTATGCGGTTTTTAAACAATACTATTAAAAGTATGAATGCCACTACAAGAGAGGACAGGCTTGTGGCTAATATCGAGAAAAAAGTCATACTGAAATCGAATACAATTTGCACTTATTGTGAAGAAAGACCAACCATACCACATCACATGAGTTGCGGTCACATCTATTGCTATTATTGTTTGGCAGCCAATGTTGCTACTGATGCCAGTTTCAGTTGCACAAAATGTGGTACAAGTACTACGAATGAAATTCATGTGTTGTAGTCGGATTTATTTTTAATTAATTGAAATGAAAAAAGTAATTAAGTGAAAATATTTCTCATATTAGATAAAGTATCTATATACTTGGCTTTAATTTAGGATTATGGCGATGAAAAAAATAACTTTAAATTTAATCTATATACATTGACATTGCTTGTTTCGACGTCTCCAAAAAGAGGTAATTATACTTTAACTTCATTGTTTTACATCTAGCGGGCAACTGAATTTATTCGTGTACATTTATAAATAAATTTGAAATGTTTTAAAAAAATTAGGTAACTTAGGGTAATTTCCATTATTAGTAGATTCTATTATTATGAGTCGAATATTCGATTGTGAATATTTAAAATTGAAGTAAATAAACAGATCGGTAAACCTTTTGATCTTACCACTCCCTTTAAGTTCCCTTTTAAGATTTCAATTCAACAATATTACGTTACATATTTTACACTTACATAATTACACGCATTCTGCAGTTTATGTTGATAGGTGGTATTAAATAAATATGTATAATTTATAACACTCATAACCATTGTTTATTAATTAATTATTTGACAGTTGAATGTTCATAAACATAACAGTTGATAGATGTTGCACCCACAATATGTGTATGTATGTATGTATATACATATGTGATTTCTATTTCTAACTGCACAAATACTATAAATCATTGGGATTATTTATCTACTAAGGTTTACATATACAATTACACTGGATTAATGTTTTAATGTTGTTTAAAATTTGTATGTTTGTTTCATAATACATAAATCGTTTTGGAGGTACTTTCATTATGTCCGTATGTTACATTTTTGCAAACTGTAATCTGGATTACATATCAGTGGGTAAGATATCTGGTATTAAATGTTTGCACAAATCAATCTCATTATCCACAAAAACTACTTTCTTTGCTGTATTTTCATCGAGCCACTGTCTTATAACTGGCCATATGGTAGAAAATATACCAGGTGCGTTTATAATCAAACATACACCTAAACGCTCAGGGTAATGTTTGCTTAGCAGCCATATCAAATTTTTCACCAACTGATAATCCATACATGCAGTACTGAACCCGGATAAATCGAAAACAATGCATAAACTATCTACGACTTCCTCAAAGCATTTTTTACATGCTTCTTCCAAGCAGTATACTATGAACTTGGTCAATTCGTCAATGTCACGGTCGTTTGAGTTGTGATTTTTCGCGGGTATATAAATGACGGGACGACCAATGCAGTCACGGTGACGTAAAACTCGCGCTTTATTTCCATGTATTTTTATAGCATCTGAATCCCCTAGCGTGCTTACTCCATATTGGTCTCGCCATTTGTTTGTTTTTAAAATAGCCTGTTTAATTGTAATTCACTTTGCATCAATACACAATTTTATTGATTTGGTTCAAAAACTTACTTGAAAAGCAGAGTCTACATTTTTGAAAGCCCGTAAGTATCTCTTCAATGAAAAGTCGTTGTGATATTGCTTAGGATCTGCCTCAACTATTAGTTTCATACGATCCTTAAGGTCTTGTAAATCATTTACATTGACATTGCTTGGTTCATCCTGCGACATTTTGAAAACTGATAATACCAACAGGTAATTTTGTATTTGATGAGAATTAAAAAAAATCAGTTAAGTTTATTCATACAATATGTCTTTATTTTAATTATTGCTGTTGCATCGCAGAAGTGGATAGTATTTTTTGCAATCAACGTTTAAAATAAATTAGGAGATTATATGAATGAAGATATGAAGGTAGGAAAGAGCGTTAAGGCTTTGTTTAGTAGACAAAAAGTTAGTTCAGAAATAATGATCTTTTACAAAAACTCGTATGGTTAATCTCTCTCTGATGTTAATTAATCCCGAATTATTTTTTAAATTTGCATTTGCAGTTTTTAGCTCTTTGAAAACGCGTTAGTAGTAAAACAATTTATAGAAGTTAATTTAAATACTTTGAAATGATTGTATTAAGTGAATAATTTAATGAGATGGCAACTCTATGCTGCAGGTAGGCTGCTAACAAAACCAACAACACGTTAAATATAGGCTTCATACATAGTTCTAAAACAAATTTTCGATAATATCCGCGTTGCGTGTGCTAAAAATAAAAAAATAGTCAATCAACATTAACAAAAATTGTATAATTCATTAAAGAAGTGTATTAAAGTGATAGATATTGAAATATAACGTAAAACGGAACAACAAAGTAGGTAAATTGCTTTCTCGACATATCGCAGAAATATAAAGATAAGGAAATATACATAAGTGTCATGACGGATGTTAGATGAAAGAAAATTAAGACCTAAATGTAATATATAAAGGCGAAACTCACAATTACAAAGTAATAAAATGAAAATAATTCCGAAATGGAATACAAATGCTTGCAGATATGTAGATAAGCATTTATCAGGGACGAAGTGTCTGCGCATATAAAAGGAACCACATACCTTACTGATAAAACCCTTTTTCTGAAATTCAATGATAACCAAGTACTAAACTAATTAACTGGCAAGCACATAGGTAATAATAACGAAAATAATATATGTGTATATATTGGAGCATTGGAGTAGGTCTCCACTATAATTGTCATCAGTAAGTAGTGATTTTGATCTTTCCATGCGCAACAGTAAAATAAGAAAACATTCCATACTTTCAAGGTGAAAAATTGAATACAAACACTTAAACATTATATATCAATGTGTATGTATATGAAAGCTTCAAAGAAATATGGACATGCCATTCATGCTTATTTCGAGATATCTTGTTTGTGGAATTTCCTTTATTTTTGTTGCGTTTCACGACTATGCAAACTTACCACTAAATTATACGAGTATGGAACGCTTTACGAATGAATGGTGAGTTACGGTGTTAGAGTTGCCTTTGTACAGGTAGTTCGGGAACTAGCTTAGTATAAGTTATGCGAAACAGGTAAAAAATAGTGAATATACATAGTTCAATAGTCTCAAAGAAGTAAAGTAAAGTTTATCATGTTTAGTTTATTTAGTTAATGGATTTACTAATTCGGCTTGAGCGCACATTTTATTCAAAGTGATATCTGATCTGGTGTTTAGTTTGGGGTTTATAATGTATAGCAAATGCAACCCTGTTTTTCATTTGCAGCTTCATTTGAACGCCTCGTGTTCGTCATCGGAGTAGCATTTTTGATATTTTATATCAGAAAAAGAATCACAATTGAAAACATTTAAATGAAGTGAATTTAATTTATATTACTAAATACTAAAATTGTGGAAATTTTGTGTTTAGAAGTTAAAAAGAAAATTTCGGAATTGCAGACAGAAACGCAGAAAATTGAACATTTTAAAAACTATTTCAAGAGAACGAAAAAATTACAGCCATAGCACTTTGTTATATCTGATTTGTGAAATAATTGTAAAATATTTCTCTTTACGTTGTCTTGCAATAGGACTGTCAGTGCTAATCCATTTGCTAACGAATAATAATTTCACTACACGTTAGCGGAGGATACCCATTGAATTAGCCTTTGTGTACTTTTCGAATTCGTCTTCGAAATTTTTGGCAGCATTATTGCTGGAGTAACAAAGTTTTGCAAGATTGTGTACCATGGCAGACGTTACTGACGCCAGTGGTGTTTTCGACCTAGAGCTTCATGAGGAGGAAAATCCTCGAGATTCAGACGATGACAGGATCGAGTTGGATGATGTAAGTACTTTTTTTTTGTTAAATTAATCAACCCTAATGGCACACTTGATTAAAGTATTAAGTTAAAAGAGTTATTTTTTATATTAATACCATACAGTTTCATATTGAATGTATGAATGGAATATAAATATAAACATTGTTTACATACATACATACAACGAGACAATGCTATGGAAAAGCCTACTTTTTTTTAAAAAATTCATATTTTTCGAAATTACATCATTATATACACATATCTTGAATATTTATTTTACAATTTTAATAATAAAAAGTAATTTGTATATATTTTTGTATTCTTATATACAGATATTGAATAACATTTTTTTCGTAGCTTTTATAATATTTATTAAAAGTTTGATAAGACTAAAAACTTATAGCCAAAGCAACGGTGTGTAATATACACTATTCTTATCAAGTTCTTTATAAGATAAACCGAAAAACTTAACAATTGAGAAAACAAAAGCTTTTATAAACTTCTTCTGCTTTAATGACCTACACTTTTAGTGTTATAATAGTAGTATTTTTTAATCTGCATATTTTACCGGGAAAGAAAGCCTAAAAATTTAAATAAAACTATATACATATATATGGTATATAAAATAATATTTATATTAAAATTACACTTTTACTACCGCATAGTAATATTTATGTATATACATATGCGATGTGGTTTAAATATAAAAAAATCAAAATTATCAACAATCTATTATCAAATATTTGTTTGATTTAAGAAGTATTTAAACAGTTGATACATACATAATTACATGAGAGATAAATGTTAGTTCAGTTTTCTCATTCTTTAAATAATTTCAGTTATTTTTTTTTGTTAATTTTAAAAATTATTTCAGCATTTTTTTTTTTAATTTTGTGGACTTAATATTCAAGTTTGTAAAATCCGATAATTTCTAGTCTACAGCCAGAAGAGTTGTTTATATTATTCCGTATGTATTTATTCTTAATTATAGCTCTATTATATGTATCAGTATTCAAACTTTAAATGCATATATCTAAATATATAATTTTGTCACACCCATTATAATCCATATAATTCTTTTCAGGTCGATTTAGAACCCGAATTAAGTATAAACAATATCCAAGAAGAGTAAGTATTAAAAGTAATCATATAATACTTTCATGTGATTTGGTATAAGCTCAATATTTTGTTCATTATGTATGTACATATAAATGGCATTAAAATCCCTTATAACCGGACACCCACTCACGCAGTGTACGGCTATGGAAACTTTCCACATATGGGGGCGTGGCAAAAGTGTGTTTAAATTGTAATCTTAGCGTCAGAAGCTGCAACTCAAAACAATATTTCCACTGAACTAATAATTGCAAGCGAACAACTTCAGAATGAAAGAATGACAATTATCATATTAGTTTCCGTTGAGCCTCAGCGAACCAAACGGCGCCAGCTCAAGTAATTTTTTTTGCTGTGATTGTTTTTCGTATTGTGTGTACAAAACCGTCGCAAAGTTCCACAATGTGCTAAGAATTTAAAAAGCGGAAACTAGAAATTGTACAAAATTTTCTTGACACATTTTATGAAATCTTGCTACTTTATCAGATATAATTGCCCGAAGGGTATTTAAAACATTTATATTCATATTTTAAACGTTTAACATGGTTTTTATTTCTATTTGTGGCAATTGTGATATTTTGAAGCTTTTTTTTTTAACCTTTTTCTCCTCAAAATGCCTGAGCTTCAATTTATAATCTACTGACTGATCGTCTGTTTTTTTTTTTAACGAAGACATGTTATTAAAGTATTTAATACTTTTCAAAAAAAAAAAAACATATTATACATATATGTATATCATCCCAACAAGCCAAATATTAATTAATTCATAATTAAATCAAATTTGACAGCACAAAGATTCCATTGGCTATCGTGCCGTGTTACTAAACGCTAATCTCCGTGTGAATATGAACATTTTGTGCTTTATTATTATTTTTTTTTACCAAAGAACTGTTTTTGTAAATAATGCAAACATATGTATAGTAGGTACAAAAAAAAAAGAAAAAAAAAAACTCAAGTACATCTAATACATTGGTAATTTCTGTTTTTATCGATAATAATATTGCTTATGATATTGTTAAAAAAATCACTTATCTGTCATGTCATATCAACCACATAACGATAAAAACTTTCGTAGTTAAACAACAGCTGCACAAGTATTTGACGCGACACAGAAATTAGTTGAATAGGAGGGTTTATCCTTAGTATGTTTTTAATTTATTACATATTTTTTATCTAACACAATAAAACAATATTAATAAAATGTACGTATATGTTTACAATTTTCAGAGTTGAAGGACAGGAAACCATACAGTTGTCAGAGGAAACTGTAAATCCCGGTAAAATAAAGCTAGGTCCCAAAGATTTTGAACTAAAGAAGGTACTAGGTAAAGGTGGTTATGGCAAAGTTTTTCAGGTTAGTTCTATTCATATTTCATTTAGACCATTTACTTATACAGTTTATTTAATTTAGGTGCGTAAAACTGCGGGCAGAGACGCCAACAAATACTTCGCCATGAAAGTTCTTAAAAAAGCCTCAATAGTCACAAATCAAAAAGATACTGCACATACTAGAGCCGAAAGAAATATATTAGAAGCTGTAAAGGTATTTTGTACACACTTTTTAATAGAAAGTAATTTGACAATTTACGCATTTGACTTTTTTCAATTACAGCATCCATTCATCGTTGAGCTTGTATATGCGTTCCAAACTGATGGAAAGTTATATTTAATCTTGGAATATTTAAGTGGCGGTGAATTATTTATGCATTTAGAGCGTGAAGGCATATTTTTGGAGGATACAACATGGTAAATGCAAACATACATATATATGCATAATTGCATTTGTAAATATTATATTATTTCATCCTTTATAGTTTCTATCTAAGTGAAATTATACTAGCTTTGGGACATTTACACAAATTGGGCATTATTTATCGCGATTTGAAGCCAGAAAACATCCTCTTGGACGCACAAGGACATGTAAAATTAACTGATTTCGGTTTGTGTAAAGAGCACATCCAAGAAGGAATCGTTACGCACACGTTTTGTGGCACAATAGAGTACATGTAAGTGAAATTATTGCTTCAAGAAAATTTTTTCCATTCAATAGTGATAAAATTAAATGTTTTTTTTTTATATGAAGGGCTCCTGAAATCCTAACTCGTAATGGCCACGGAAAAGCAGTTGATTGGTGGTCGTTGGGTGCATTAATGTTTGATATGTTAACCGGCATGGTAAGTTTTTTCTACACATTGCTAACAGTAAAATAAAATATATTTAAATTGTCTTTTTTTTTACATTCATTTTAGCCACCATTTACTGCTGAAAATAGAAAGAAAACCATCGAAACGATTTTAAAAGCTAAACTAGTTCTACCTGCCTACCTCACGCCCGAAGCTAGAGATTTAGTGCGTCGTTTGATGAAACGCCAAGTGCCACAAAGACTGGGAAGTGGACCGGAAGATGCGGCCGCCGTACAGTCACATCCATTCTTTAAACATGTTAATTGGGATGATGTATTGGCCCGGCGACTGGAGCCACCAATCAAACCCATATTGGTAAATATATATTAATAGATTTATATAATTATATAGTCGAAAATGTGTCAAGGGTTCGAAATTAAAAAATGATTAAAAAACCCGAGAAAAACTTTAAGTGCCTTTCGCAAATAAAAAAATTTCCATAGTAGTATGGCACCTATATGCTATAGTGGTCCGATCTGAAGCATGTGTTTTTCCTTTACAAGCTTTCTGAAAACTTAAATATAATATTTTCTGGGTATAAAAATACTGCAGTTTAATATCAATGCAAATTGGAGAGAGAACGGCATTGGCAGCAGGCAGCAAGTATGCGCCACGCCAAGCTGCTTCTCCAGGTTCTAGGAACTAATCACCTCCCCCGTGAGAAATTCCGTCTCCTCGTCGCGATCTACACAGGGCACTGCAAGCTCAGGAAGCACCTGTCCAATATGGGCATGGTCTCCAGTGCTAACTGTCGGTTCTGTGACCTTGAACTGGAAACACCAGCACACCTAATCCTCGATTGCACAGCAATCTGTGGAAAAAGACTCAAGGCCCTGGATTCCATTTACATCAGCAGGGATCACATCATCTCAGTAGCACCCGCCAAACTCCTGGAACTATTCAGGCTGCTGGAACTATGGGAGGTCTTGTGATATAGGAGAGGGCACAATAGTCGCGGTGCATTACCTCACAACTAGTCTAATCTAATTAATGCAAATACAGAACGATTAGTTTACAATTAATATTTTATAAACTTTTTTTTGCCATTTTGTAATTCTGTTTTCTTTTTTACAGCGAAGTGAGGATGATGTGTCTCAATTCGATACAAGATTTACAAGACAAATACCAGTTGATTCTCCAGATGATACAACGCTTAGCGAGAGTGCTAACTTAATATTTCAAGTAAGTGGTTATTTGTTCTGGTAGTGATTATTGTTTAGTTTTAAAAAAGATTCCCCTATTCCTGTTACTTCGACTCAACTGTCGTGTGACCTTTACGTATTTACACTTATGTATACGTAGTGCGTACAAGAGCCTCATAAATCCTAACTATGAACAAATCTGGGTGAAAAATATTTTAATATCCGCTAGTGTGAACGCTTTAGATTTTAGTGGAGTATAGGCTAGCAATACTGATCTTATAACCGGAAACATTTTCAATTCGGTTCCGGTGATTACTCTCCTCTAGCAAATTTAAGTTGGAAGGAAACATTTTTAAGACTTAACTAAACTTAATTTGCTTAGAGTTCAGAAAATGCAATTGCACCAATGTCAACTCGGCAGTATTCTTCAAAAGTATGTAAGGAATGTTTTCTGCTGCTACAACAATAAATAAAACTATAAGGATTTGTTTTTGGACTTTATCATAAAACAATATTTTAACACAATTATTGTTTCAGTGCACAGTACAGTTTCTGTAAATATAATACATTCTTGTAATAAATATTAAAATTAACTAGTCTATACTTAAGAAGATATAAAAAAAAAATCCATATTGTTAAGCTGCACCACATTGGAAATGCGGCTCTTTTAATGGTATGCCAGTGGGACCATCGGTGTATTCGCAAAAATTCAAACCGATTCGTCGAAATGGATGGCATTTACTTTTGGGATTACCCCATTTACCTTTGAATGATAACCATGATGGCACCAGAGCGCGTCCTTGAAAATATTATTTCAATTAAAATTGAGAACTGTGTGCGTTTTTATAGAATTTAATTACTAACCGTAAGATTTTAGGTTTTCATATGAAATATCCACCAATTTCCACGTGTTCCATGGTGTGCCAAATCCATTTATGTCATAAAGACGCGCTACTTTGACAAAACGATGTTTTCCTGGCGCCGTCCACAGGCCATGGGAACCCTAAATGCAAAAATGTTTAGTTTACCGAAAATACTGTAAAATTCTCAAACTAATTTTTTACTTTTGCCGCAAAAAGTACTGGGTGATTATTAAATGTCGTCACAGTCTTCGGAAAATTTGGCCTCTGTAATATGCCTTTACGAGTTTCCTGTTTCTTAAACTCAAATGATCCGGTTAGACGATTGTATGAGTAATACGCGCCTGCATCATGAGCCGAAACGTACATCGCTTCCGGTTCAGCATCACCAGTGAAATATAAGCTCATATGTTCCCAATCACCAATGTGACTGCCAATATCTTTGCGACGCCCTAAACAGAATCCATATACAGCCGGAAATGGAATGCTGCCAAGCGGCCCTAGGCTCAGTGTACACATTGTTTTGCCCTAAAGAAATAACTCAATTAAAAAAAACATTTGCTTTTATAATATTTTACGTCTTACTTGACTATATGGATAAAACATCCAATACGTCACATGGAAGCTGGGCATCTTTTTGCGCAGTTTCCGCCTTCCACCAGCATTATTTGTCACAAGATGATCAAAACTGCTACCTACATCAATGGTATTGTCCTCTAACATATTATCAACAGGCATACTGAATTTAACATTGTCCACCAAATTGGCAATGAAATTGTTAACTTGAGCGCTATTGTCTTCTTGTATTGGTGAATCCGTAGTAGTCACGTCAGGTGCGCCAGTTGACTGCTCTGCAGCAACTGGACTGCTCTCACCCAAGACAAGATCGCTATAAGGCTCTACAACTAAACCTTTTGGTGGTAAATTGAGCACGATTGGCGGTGATAATGGTAAATTATATTCGTTTTCGACCAGACGTAAACTATTGCGTCGCACACGTTTGAAGACAGGGTACAGTCGTGACGAACGGCGTACTGTGTCATTGCGCACATCCAATGGATCGATTGAGACGGGAATGTAAGGTCCACGTGTGCTGCTTATCGGGATTGTGGATGCCAATGTAGACGTTGAACTGGGCAAGAATTGTTGAGTTGCGGAAACAAGCAACTTTTGTTGCAAACCATTAAATGGCGATGTGGGGGGTGCTGTTGGTGGAGCTGCTGGCGTCAGCTTTGTGACCGTTTTTCGCATTGGTGCATTACAAAGCGTAACGACTGCATAAATTGGCACTGGTGATTCGTTTGGATTACGACCGTAGATAAAAGACTTCTCATTTTCTAAAAGTTCGTCTGCAAAGATTACGATTGTATGAAATCTCGTTTTATTTCGAGTATTTTCTGATGGTAAATTCATATATACATACATTTATTTTTATCAACAGACATACCGATATAGATTTAAATTTTTGTTTTGTTTTAATTTTTTAAACAGTTCGAATTGACTGCCCAAAAGAAATCGAAACTTTCAAAAAATTGTACTAAAATTAATAATAATTAGAGTTTGCTAAATAGCTATAGCGAATTGAAATAAAATTATTGAAAACATTAGACTTAAGCAACAAACCGTGATTAAAAGGTGTTCAGAATTTTCGTTGTACATTCGTTCGTTCTTTACGATTGTTTTTTTATTTGCTTACCTATCTCTTCATTGGTCACCAAATATGCCTTTTTCGAATCATCCCCAATTGGCATGCCTGGTATAAATGTTTTGCCTTTATCTCTGGGGTGCACATGGTTTAGAAATTCATCTACACCGAGTGGCATGAATTTTTCCTCTGGTGCCAACCATACAATCGGTGCCCATTGTTTAATTAAACGGTCAACTGTGATATAATAACAGTATTTATTAGTGGCATAACATAAAAAGTATTTTTAAGTCTTCAAAATATTTCGTTACATATAAAGATATATAAAACTGTTAAGATGTTAAAACTTGAGACCTGGGATATTTTGTTTTTTATAATTTTAAAAATTGATCACAATTTCATATTCAGTTGCTAATAAAGTTTGGAAACATGCAGGTATAGTGCTCATTTGCTAAAAATTGACTTGCACAAAAGCTTCCGAAAATTTTCACTTTCCACTTTGCTCTTATAATTTGCACGTTTCATTGTAATATATACATGTGTTTTATTTCATGTCATACTGTGAGACATGTGATTGTTTATTTTTATATATAAAAATTGTGATTGCCAAGCAAATAACGTTGTTTGCTCAGCCAGAAGACACGACGATCGAACAATCGTTTCATGGTGATCCACTTAACCGCAAATTGGTGGGTGAACTGCGGTGTAATAAATCATAAGTAAGTGGTTCTTTCTGTATAAAAGTGTATATCTATTTTCTTATTTACAAAAAAAATTTCACCCAATTTTACATTATATAGTTACAAAATGAGTAAACCACAATTATGCTTGAGCCGCCCATAATATATAAAAAAACTCGACAAAAACGAATCGAATTTATAAATGATTTCTGATTTAATCGCAGTCATGTGTTCAATAAACTACCAACGAATAATTGTGATTATAGGAAACTTTTTCCTTAAATATCAATTTATTTTCATTTGCCGAGCTGCAACAAAAAATAGTAACTATAGCGAAATAAAGATGTCAGTTTTTACCAAGATTCAGTATTTTTGATACTTTTGGTCTATATTCGAAAATAAGAAATCACAGGTTACAATTAATCAATAACTTAAAAGGAAACGACAATTCACAATAAAGCAATCGGACATACATATGTGATAAGTACAAAGTCAAAGGCTTATGATTTGCTTCTGCATAAAAATATCAACAATTTATAATTATTAGAAGGGTTATTTGCTTTGGTGTAAAATAATCATGGCCAAAGATCATGCATCTTTCGTTTAACAACTGTCAATGTGTGTCTCAGCAAGAAAAAAAATTTATTTTTATTATCACTTGAATAGTAAGAGAGAGATTTTGGTTCAGCTTAATTCAATACCTTGATACAAAACCATACCTACTTCTTTATCTACTAAGGAGAATTTTGTATGAAATCCATTTCGATATTGTGAACCGATGTTTCCGTCGCCGGTAGGACCATTATCCAAGTCTATTTCTTCTACAATTTCTCCGATTATGTCACTGTTCTGGTAGCTAGCAGTTTCGGCAATATCTCCACGAATATCGCCGTTGAGAGCGCCACTAGTGGATGATGCTACAGGCCCATCAGCTAATGCGGTTGTACTTTTTATGATTCCTATTAAAATAATCATAAAAGCAATCAGCTGATTTGACCGGCCTTCACAACGTTTGACATATTTGCCCGAAACTGAGTGCTGTTGTGCGTGTACTTGTTGTGGTTTTTTCTGTTGTGATTGCTGGCAATTTCGATGACACTTTTGTTTCGGCTGTATGTACTGTCGACTGTTCGGCATTTTGCGGTGTGGCGCTGCTACCTATTTGATTGTTTATTTTTCTTTATCAGTACGTATGCGCATACATGTGAATAAGTAGGTACATACATATGTATGTTTGTTTAATATTTTTTTGGTCTTTTTTTTGTTTTTTTTTTTT
>NW_017535208.1:616311-649843 GCF_001853355.1 Bactrocera latifrons
TTTTTTTTTTTGTTTTTTTTTTATCATTGACACACACAAAGTGTGGAATGTTCTTTTGTTTTTATTTGTCTAACGGCTGTCAATACTATTCGCCAAAAGTAAGTTCACTGAAAAATGGTGTAGCTTGTTTGCTTCTTGATTTCGTTAATGAAGCAGCATCTTTACTTACAGACTCCAAAGCATAGGCATCGATGCGCTGACGTTGTTGTTGTTTATTTATGTGTGCCAATTAGATTTTTAAAGTTCCAAGGCTGTTTCTTAAGTTATGTTATGCGGCTATTACGTTATGATTATTTCTTTGTTGCTTGTTTATAAGGGAAATGTTTCTTATTTTTTAAGTCAGTTTTTTATCATATTTTTTTAGGAAGCTGAAAATATTAAATACAGTTAAAAATGTATACATAGTTGGCGATAATTATTTCACTGAATTTTTAAACTGCTTTATTTTGAATGCATTATTTTTTATAATAATCATGATGCTATAATTTTGAAATTGTGCTTTGGTAGGTGTGCTTTGGATAGTGCGAAGTTATCAATTTTATATAATTTAAAAAAATAAACAAAGCTATGAATAACTTTTTTGGACATATTATTGGATTGGATTGGGTCCAACTTCTTTATTTAAAAAATGTAAGTGTTTTTGTTTTTGGACAACTAAAAGGGTATACATTCACTATAAACGTTGGAAACAAAGAAACTGTGGTGTTTATGTGCCTGTAACGCTTATCAATTTCACATTTCACGTCCTGCAACTTCAAAAAACGAGATTGTTTTCAGAAATCGATTCAGCGAGATTTCCAGTTCTTTCACTTGGGCATTTTACTGGTTATGCGCGTGTATTTGTATCAAAAGGTATAAAACATCGTCCTAGTTTTGGGCACTTTAGCGTGAAAGTGTTCAATTTTGTCGACATTTTAGTTCATTCTCTGTTTTGTTGCACATTTAACTTATATAAACACACACACACACGGGTTATAGAATGCATGCACAAGTAAACTGTTGCAATGCGTTAAATCCGTGACAACCACTTTCCAGAGCGATTTATTTTGTGTTTTGTTTTTGTAAAATTGTTTTGCGCTTGTTTTTATTTTACTTATTCAGTTTATGATTGTGTTCCAGTTCTTTTTTAGGCGTTTTGTATTAAAAAGCCGGAAATCTGTAACCACATTAATTTATATTTTGTCTTGTTTTTGGCAAGCCCCTTTCTCTGACTTTCCCCTTTTATTTACTTTACTGGCACTGGCGTGCTGTCGTCGCTTTAGTTGACTGCAGTAGGTAAATGGCTTTACTGGATTCCATTTTTAGGCCATAAACACTCAGTGCTCATGTCGATATCGCTGACGAGCACCTTTAACGTCAATTTACAGCGCGCACTTATATGCGCATGCGTGTTATAATTTTCAAATGTATGTTTCATTATTTATTTATTTATTTCATTTGGATTTTATTTAGTTATTATTCATACAACGGTGTGATGAATTTAATAAGTACACGTTTGTAGTTTGAATTGGCCAATGTATTTTTGTTTACTTTTTCAATCACATCATACTCATGCGCACCCCCACACACACACATACACATAGAGTGACTTTCTTTTTTCAAAGCGCCAAATAATTAAACATAATCAACAAAATATACAAAAAAAAAAAAAAACACACCAAAAATTTGGATAACTATTTGTCTTTAAGCTAAAACACCTATGTTTTTAATCGATCCGTTTAGCTCGCGGCGGAAACACTTTATTGTTGCGTCTTTTCTCCGGTTGTTTTCGTACCAAACCGTTGGCTTTGAGTAGCGTTCGCTGACTGTCTTTTCGCTCAAAACGGCAGTTGGTTATGGCTCCAACTGGCAGGCTGGTGGCGAGATGGTTTGCCGTGTTGTTAACGCAAATAAAAAACCTTAACAATACAACAGGTATTTGCGCGTATTTTCTTGTCTTGCTTTGCATTTATTTTTGTTTGATAACGTCGTCGTCATGAATCAGAGGAGAGAGTTAAAAGAACGTCACGACGTTCTCCATGCCCCATAGATTTGCTTGTTGCATTGTCTGCTTGGCGATGTGGTAATTCAATCGAGATCTTCCAATTGGAGTTGCTAATTTGATGCCAATTGTTCCGCTAAGGCTGATTTGAATATGTAAAAGTGTGCACTAAACATAAATGACACTACAAATAAATCACTGATTGTCACAGATATTTTATTTTTTACATATTATCGCTAATTGAACCAGATTTTAGGTTTAAAAATAAAATGTACTAAATATCATACATATTTAACTTTCCATCTTCCATGAAAAGGTCATTCTTAAATTGATTGAATTCTGTTTTCCTTTTACATACATACACTCGGACAGAATTGTAAAGATAAGAGTCGAAAGTATATTAAAAAAAAAAAAAATAAGTCAATGATTTCATCAATATAATTTGCATACGAACGTGCTGTAAAGAAATCGATAATATAAATTTACGGTTTCAAGTCTCAGAGTATCGGTCAAACCCTCCATAACGGGGTGGAGGTCAATATACTGGTTTGGATTTGCCTTATGCAAAAACAGTGTAAGTTAAGACCCTGACCTCGTTCATTTTTTGAAGCTCTGAACTTTTCGACAAGCCAATTATAGGCATTCATATTACTTTAAATAAGCTTGTCAGTATCAATTTATTTTCATAAATTGTATATTATTGTATTGTATACATAAATGTATATTTTGGTGTGAGTTTAACGTGAGGTTTATTTAAAAACTACATTTACGATTAATTATATCACTCAATCTCATACATAAATGAATGTGTATTATATGTATCTAATATCACGCGCACCATATCGGATAATAAACAACAGAAAAAAGAGACGTATTAGTGCGTGCGCATGCGTTTTTACATTAACGAAATGCTTGTGGGGCAACTCATTATTTTGTTGGACTTTGTTGTACTATTTTCGGTCTTGGCTACCTGTGTTACGTGTTAACTGCGAGTGAGTGATATCATGTAAATTTACATACATACACTTATAAATTTGCGCATGCACATGCACATGAACATAATTCGCAAGTGCAATCTAATTACATGTGCCAACAAACTCAACATATTTTCGCGACGGTTTTTTTAGAGCATAACGCATGAATACGTCCACATTGTATACTAGAAAAACTAAATTATGTAATCCTGGCAAGTTGCTCGAACCCGGTTTTAACACGCCTTAACTAATTCAATGCAATTAACTTTCTTTGTATAATTGTTTTTGTTGTTTCATAAGTTTATGAAACAAAGGCAAAAATCAGTGATGTAAAAAGTGATTCTCTACGAATCATTTAAACTAAGGCGTTTTATAACGCCGATTTTAACTTGAAAACCTAATACATACATATATTAAGGGGTTACATTTAATCGGGTAAAAAACAGGCTTTTTTCAAAAATTTTTTTCTCGTTTTAAAAATTTAATATTTTATTAAAATTTTTTATTGTTACAAACATGCACTATTAATTCTTTGTTAATTCTGAAATTTTTGGAAAAAAGTATTTTAAACTCGGCCAATGTGACGACATTTCCGGTGACCCCTGAGAAAAATGAAACGGCTGCGTTGGCAGGATAACTCCTTACAGGATCATCTAAAGTGAAAAAATACGTGTTTTAGTTAAAACCTCAACTTTGGACGATGGGAAAAAACTGAAAAATGGATTTTGGCACATTTTTACATACAAATTAAATTTCAGTGAAAATTTCGCGACATTTTTTTTGAAATAGTTGTTTCCGAAAATAATCCTTCGTCCAAGTCTTTAAAAGTATCTCAAAGACCTGTATAAAATTTCAGCTCTTGAGAAATCTTGCCATCCGTCTTCAAAAACACAGTTTCGAGAAAAACGCGTTTAAAGACAGCGAACTTAGCCTAGCTAGCCTAGAGCGCACAAGTTCTCAAGGCTGTATGTCCGAAACTATTACTCAGAGGGACGGTTATTATGTTTTGGGCGTTTGGGGGCAGGGAACCATTATTTTTTATTCCTAAATTTTTCATTAAATACTTTCCAACCTTGAACAATTTTTGACCGTTGGGCGAAATTTATAAAACTGGTAATTCTCAGAAGTTGAACGAAACTATTTGGCATGGTAAACCAACTTATGACTATTCTTATCGTTTTATCTTTTTTTATTTTTGGTAAATTATCAATTTTATATATTCTTAGTGCATACTTGCATCGATTTCTACCATAACCAAAAATTGTGCTCTACAAAAATAATTTTTTTTTGTTGTCTTAGATATCTTAGCAAATTTTAATACTTTCAAGTGTCCAGATTACGTCTTTATTCATGAAAATCCTGAATATTGTTGCTCTTGTTTTTAAGATAATTGCTATGTAATCTTTTGAAAAATATCGCCCAGTTAGTAATAAAATTTAGTCGTTGTCGCCCAATACCCTGAATAATAGGGTAAAAGAAACATCACATCAAAACAATTTGTCAAAGCATTGGACCTGGAAATATATTGTTTTAGTGACAAATAAAAACAAATTTTAAATCTTAGTAAGTAAAAGTTAAATGAAATGAAATATTTGATTTGATTATTGAAAGATAAGGGCATAAAAGGCTGTTTATTGAATGCTTGCGACATTTGTCTCTCTGTTTAGGACGATGTCTCCTAATTTACCAAAACAAAACTGACATTAGAAATACAAGGTCTGTTCCAAAGTAAACAGGACTTAAAAAAGTAGAAAAATGGCATTTTCGGCGAATTCAATTTATTTTATGCAAAATAGTCTCCTTCTGCTTCAATACAGCTTTTTGAACGGTCCAAAAGCATGTAGAACGAGTGTTTTAGCTCGTAGGTCGGTATGGACGCCAGTATGGCGCTTTCCTTACACGGGCAAATGCATTTTTCCGAAAAGGAAGAAGTCGCACTGTGCTATATCAGGTGAATACAGGAAGTGGTAATGGTTAAAATGTGATTTTTGGTCAAATAATCGTCCTTCGAATGTTGGATTCTGAACAATTTTTGGTCGTCAGTCTGGTGAAAATGCGATAAATCGATGTTTTGGAGATGTTCAATTCCATCTCCATGAATTTCAATGATTTTTTCGGATGATTTTTGATGAATTCACCCACAGTTTCGATGAAATTTCCGGTGACTGGCCCACATGTTGATCGTCATTTATGTCTTCRCGACCACTTTGAAAACGTTGAAACCACTCGTGCACTCTGCTACGGGATAGGCAGTCATCGCCAAAAACTTGTTTCATTAATTGAAACGTTTCGGTAAAAGTTGTACCAATTTTAAAACAAAATTTAAAGTTGGCTCAAAGCTCATTTTCGCACCGATAAAACAAATATACTTACACTTAAAGCGCAATAACTTCACTTCCAATCAATGAAATGCCATGAAATTCTCACTGGACAATCGATAAAGACAGCAGATTCTAACGCACCAGTTAGCGCCACCAGGGGCGCTAGATTCAAAAAGACCTGTTTACTTTACAAAGAACCTTGTAGTTCAATTATTTGTTTCATGGTTTTTGATTTGTGTTAAGTAAAATAAAAAGGTTTAAAAATAAGCGAGAGTAAATCTTACAAAACCATTGTTTGTTTCATGAACTGGGTGCACAAATATATCCAATATCCATCTTATATCAAAACCAACAAAACCACTGTAGACCAGTGTAATTAATTAATATTAAGTAATTGTTTTTAAAATTATACTTCACGAATCGAATCTATACCAAATGCTATCTATAGTAATAACTTGTAAATCCTTTGGACACCAATAATAAATAAATTCAATTTCTGCGTCAAATGTTCATTGTTTTAACAATTATGTTAAGGTGCATTTCATATATTAGTACACCCATTTTAAAGGACAATAAACTTAAATTTTTCGTATATTAAAAGCTCGAGAGTATTCCAGGCTTGAACTATATAAACGAGGCTTTGCGCGAAAAATTCATAAATTAACAAACTCGATTTCGTGCAACGCAGTAAATTTGATTTAGTTTTTATGAAATATACTCGATTGTGGTAACTAATTAACAACAATTGAAGTCCAAATTTCATACATGTAAATGCATAGTATACCAGTTTGTACATACAATTAAGTTTATTTGATATTTTAATGAAACACTCACGAAATATTTGTATTCACTTTATGCTGTGTACCAGAGGTTTTTGTTAATTGCCTGGATTGTGTGTTGGAAAACGCAGGCGCAGATAACGAACATATTTATATGACCAATAGTTATGCGCAAACAATTTGTACTATTTTTTAGTTAGTAATAATTTTACATAAGTACATTTTAAGCACTGCAATACCTAAGAAAATATATGGTAGTATGTATGTAAGTAGCCAAGGGTATTCACATACGTACTTAAATGGGCCATGTTATTTATTATCTGCTTTGAATAACCGTACGCGCATGCGTGCTCCTAACACTCTTTACGCTATTACAAATAATACTATGAATACTATTTTATTGCCGTTGAGCAACTGACGTCGATGACGAATGCTCTACGTAGTATATTTTTGTTTTTATATAACATATGTATGTATGCACTCTTGTAATATCACTGTTAGTATTGTGGCTGTCTCTTATACACATCTAGATGTGTATAAGAGACAGGCAACTGACGTCGATGACGAATGCTCTACGTAGTATATTTTTGTTTTTATATAACATATGTATGTATGCACTCTTGTAATATCACTGTTAGTATTGTGGTATGTTGGCGCTAAAAAGCACGCAAGACATTGAACTACACATAAACCGATCCAACAGACAATTGGATCATTGAACTAGACTCACAAAATTAGCATTGGGCATAATGAAAGCTTTAGGAAAACAAAATGTGCAATAATGCATTCTCACGTTTATATATATACATATATTTACGTGATTGTTTGTTTTGCATGATGCACAGATATTTAAAAATAAAGTTTTAATTGGTTTGTTAATTTAACACACCACCCACTCGTTTATTATATTGTTTTGATACCCGCTCGGCACGATTCTTCAGTTTTTGAGATATCGATATGAAATTTTGCCCCGACCATTATCAAAAAGCTGCTCATTTGTCGGAAATGCCAATATCGGATCACTATACTATGTGACTGCCATATAAACTGATGCGATCATTAAGTTCTTGTATGAAAAGCTATTTTATTTGGCAATATATCTTCATCTGTTATTTTGGGTTATTTTTCGAGGCTACAATTTCCGATTTTGTTTTTCAGATCAGACCACTACAATATACCACTTGTGTATAAAATAAGTGATGTTCAAACTGATCGATGAAAATCAAGATAAAGATCTTTTTATACCCTTTTATGCTATAAAATAGGCACCTGTGAAAAGTATTATACCTCCGGTTAATATTTTTCTTCTTTTAGATTGATTTTAAAATCTTTTTGGATACTCTATGCGGGCACATCCATTCTTTGCCATTTGTCTCGAATTTAAAGATAACATAATAATAATTTTACATGCATATACATGTGTATATATATACTTATATGATACTTTTTACTAATTATGTTTTCATTATTTTCATTTTAAAGGGTTTCACATACGTAGCACCTTCAATTTTAGAGGACATGCAACGCGCGAATCGCATGCCAGCACGATCACCAAGACGTACACCAAGGCAGCATCATGAAGGATCATACCGCATGCAATTTCCACCACAACGTGGCATTTATCCACGAGCCACGCCACCACATTTGCAAGCTTTTCCGCCACGCCCATCGCCCCAAGACGAAATGATGGATGTACAGGGTGTGCCTATTGTGTAGTTAAAGGCGGACGGCATCTGCAAACCCACATTGGCAACAGCCAGTGCAAGAGCAAAAACAAACACGCGGCCGAGGAATATTAATGATGGTGGTAGTAGTGCAAAGGAGAATTAAATGAATCACTATAAGCAGAGAAAATAAAAACTGATTATGAAACTACAAACAAACAAACAGCAGCAAACAATTTTTTTTATAAAACTATATAAAATATGTTGCTTAAGATTATTTATACAAATACAACTAAAAACGTTGGTGAAACTCAAAAGTAACAATGTATAATAATGAGATGTAACGAAGATCTTTTGGAATCAAAAAGATGAAGCCCAGAAACCTAAACAAGTAAAAACGAGTAAAACAAAGAAAACCAATAACAAGTAAACTGAACGAGAGATGCCAGATAGAGTCGACACAAAAGTTGTTGTTGGTGTTGTAGCAGCAGAATTCTGCCGAGTTCACAGTCCTTGGCCGAATAAAAATAAGGGTCCATTCCGGTTACGTAGACCCGACTGTCGTGGGAACGGACACAAAAGTATTGTCGGCTGTCGGCTTAGCAGTTGGAATTCATTTGTGCGCGTATAAAACAAATAGTTAATAGATTTAGTATAAAAAAAAGAAAAAAGTGAGAACAACAGCGATTAAGGCTAATATTATGAAATCTAATTATTAAATACATACATAAATAGATATAATTCAATTGCAACAGAAACGAAAATATGCAAATAATTGAGAAGAATTAGCTCGTACTATAAAATAATGATTGTAACGAATAAGAAAAACATACATACATATAGTCAAACTTTCGTGCAACGCCTAATTTGTCGCCGCATCGCTCGTTGTTGCCTACCGGGATGCGGTTTTGCGCTTTTTAGCAATTCCGCCCACATAATCATGTATCGCTTTTTATTATTGCATATTATTAAGACATGTAAATACACAAATATTTCAAACAAAATGAGATAGCCAACTAACTCTTATGTCAACTCCAACGCTATCAGTTATATTGTTGCTGGTACTAAAGGACAAAAAACCACATACATATGTATATACAATTAGGGGGCAACAACCAACAAAGATAGTGGTTGGTTATTCTTGTAGTGATGAAAATAGGCGTACAATTTATGTTCAGTCCCCTTTACTTAGTTCAATTTAGTTTATATAAATGTATATTGCAAAGGAATGTAAACCGTTAGTCAACATAATAATAAACTATTGTTATAATAACGAAATCTATGTGGGAATTTAAGCTTGCAATATGTGCACATGCTACTAATTCAGATATGAAAGTGCCACAAATGTAAAAAATTATAATAAAAACTAAAATATTTTAGTAAATAATTGAATACCATTGAGTTTGTCACACTATCGTCGTCATTGAAATATATAGCAGAAACAAAAACAAAACCATAAAACGATACGGTGTATGTGCATACATAAATGGTCCCTCTTAACCGAAGTGACCGGTATTTAATTGAGAGTTTAGAATAAACTCTTATGCGGTTTTTTTGCTTTTTAAAGATTTTTATCATTGTTTTTATTGAACATTTGCTTGAGTTCAAAGTTTTTAAGAAATGGAATAAACAAAATAGTTTGTTTTTAAAAAAGCTAATTGATTGAGTTCTTTCTCAGTAATAGTAAGTAATGTCATTTTTTATGATTATTTACTTTTTATGCGGAAAAAAACTCCAAAAATTTGTAATAAACTCATAAATGTTTTTTAATCTTGCTTACGTTTTTTTTTTTCTTTTTTGGTAATTAAACAATTTATTTTGAAGTGTCATAACTCAAAATCGATCTTATATTAAGTTATTTTAACATATACTTATAATTCCTCGCAACAACAAATGGAAAATACACATAATGTTAGTTACATTTTTCCACACTTCATGTTTTCACATTTATCTGGTATATTTTACACATTGATTAAAATTTTTTTGCTGAATATGGAAGATTTTGAGTTAAGCTGCCAGTACACTATTAACCGATAGCTATGTGTCGGCTACAAACCTGTGTTGCAATGTTAAAACAGAATAATTCATATCAAAAATGATATAATTTATTAGTTTGTTCTTAACTCGAACAAACTTGTGTTGTTATCTGAATTATATAAAATGAAATTTTGAAATTTTAAATATTTGTAGACATTTCGGCAATTTATTTTTTTTGTTAAATTATAAGGAATATTTTTATTAAAAAAATTTGCAGAAGGGGTTTGAATAGAACGAAAACAAGTTTTTTTTTCCACAGCCGGTACAAATTTCTCTTAATATTATTATTCTGATGTTTTTATTTCATATAATTTTTTTTATATAATACCTGTATATATTGATAGACGTACACGTGTATGTTTATAAATTATAATCATCTGGAAATATAATATGTCAGCCAAATGTTATATATATCTTACATAATTTTTCTTCTAACTGTTTGTATTAAAAATATATAATACTTGGTCCCGTTTTGTCTCCTCAATCGCAATTTCTCATTATGCTACTACAACGGATCAAGTCAAAGATAGATTTAGCTTAGAGAATAACACAATGTTTGAATTTTTTTTGAAAACATCGAAATATATTAAAAAAAAAAAAAAAATACAAATATAAATGCAACTGCAAGCAACTAAAGGGTCCGTAAATTGTAAAAATTCATTGGGCAGCAATTTTTATTTTATAAAAAACTGAATATACAATATTTAAAACGTTATTTTTCTGAAAGTTTCGAAAATTTTTTGTGCATATAATTTTGTTTTTATAATAAGTATAATAAGAAAACGTTATATACATAAATAATAATTATATAAAATGCAATAACCAGATATTGTGTTTAAGATATATAAATATAAACTTTTTTTGTATAAAACTTAAAAGACGCTTGCGTCGTAAAACTTTTTTTAAACGAATATAAAATATTGGCATATTAACGAGATAGGTATGCAAAAAATATAGATTTCGAGTGAATATACGAAAATACGTAAATTCTTTAATGTCACAAAATAAGACATTTCTTATCATCAAAAACCACTATAAAAGGAATTTAATAAAGCGCTGGCTTAAAAAACTGCATAGCCTTCACTGGTTCATATACTTACTTTCGAATATTACAAGGAATTTATTATTTCCGTAGAAGAAAAATATGTTTATTATATGATTTGCTCAAATAGGTCAACAACATAAAAATAGTAGAAATTAATAAAAAAGATTGTTTACATATACTACATGCAATAGAACTGTTTCATATTTAATATACATTTTTATACAATAAATATAAGCAAATTGAAGTATAATCTAAAAGTAATTCGCATGCTACAATAATTAATGTGTGGAATTTCGAACTAAATGAAATATTGAAATGATCTGACCTAAATATTGACTAAAGAATATGCGAAATTACTTGCCAAATGCAAAAATCAATTGAAAATTATAAAATAATTTAAAAAATTTTAATAAAAATAATTGAAAGTTATTTTTAAAAAGTATATTGGAAAAGTTGACGTTTTTATTGACACTTCTTTGTAATAATAATTTCATCATTGGTATCAATTCTATAATTACAAACTTATTCAATGCTTCAGCTGAATAGGTTATTTGAATTTGAACTTGACCGGATTCATATTTTTAAGTGGAGACACAGCGTGTATTTTTTAATTTTGTATTGAAGTTATATTCTTTATAAATACAACATTAATATGTACAGACATATAAATGGATATAATATTATTTTTTGATGAAATCAAAAGGTGCTAAACTTATTTAAGCGTAAAGCTAATAGAAATAAAACGAAAACAAATATAAAAATACACAAAAAACAAAAATAAAATATTCTCGATAAAAATATGTATATTGAACCAAATATGTATGCAATAAAATTCCTAAATTTGCAAATAAAAAAGTGAGCAACAGCAGCGTTACAGAGAATACCTCAAGAGCAATTATTTTTGTTACACAAAATGTTTAATGTACATACATAAATACGAATGAAAACTAAAATACGCAAAAACAACCGAAATAATCACAACAAAATTAGTTTTGATTACTTAAGAGCCAATAATAAATTGTATATTTTTATAGTTACAATTTAAATCATTTATATGATATTTTACAGAAAACTACCCTGTTGCTTTTATATGTATGTATTATAATTTTCTTTTATAAGCAAACAGTTCAAAAATTACTGTACAGCAGCAAAGTATGGCGCTAAACCAAACATGTACATACACATAGACATAAACAATTGCTGAATAGTTAAACAAACATACACAAACACATGCACAGTAGTATGCATATAAGAAATGTCTTATTTTTATTGTAGATAAATTATAGACAAGAATCAATGCTGAAATAAAAAATATACAAAATTTATAATGTTTACAAAGAATTAAATAAAACAAGAAAATGTAAAACAAACTTCAAGCCGTTTAACATTTCTATAATATAACTGAATTAATTATGCTATATAGCACGAAGAAAGAGAGTGACAATTTTCTTGTTGGCTCTTTTTGCAAATATTTTATTAATTTAATTAAGTCATTAGTAAAAGTTGAATTTAGTTTTTCTTATATATTTTGCATGAATACATATACATATTTACATATCGTCACCTAAAATGCAAAATAACGTAACATTACTTTTCATAAGTTTACAAGCGAAGGAAAAACGATGTAATAGAATCCACTAATATTAAAAAAAAAAAATCAGTTTTGGTTACAAAATGGTTATATAGTGGTTATCATACACTTATATTGACACAAAATTAGAGTTTTCGTTATAAAAAGAATGATTTTCATTTTTGTTTTTTTGTTTTGACAATACGTTGGTTTGGTTTTTAGGTGACGATCTACACAGACCAAATCCTCAACTCAGGATTCCTGTTATATTTTTAGAATTATTTTAATTTTGAATTATCATATATATTGTGTCCATAAAAGTCTTCCCCAGCATAATTCATATGATTTCTGCTTAAGAATGTTTCATAGATAAAGAGCTTATAAAACCTGATCAAATCTTTCCTGAGAATAAACAAATAAAACAAGAAACAGTTCTGCTGTTTGAAAGAAACGTGCAACACTGCCTTTTGTTCTCAACTGTCAATACAAAATACATATTTACCATCTATGTATGTGACACAACATTTACATAACATACAAACTAATAAATATATATACATTATATATGGTATATATAAATAAAAATAATAATTACAATGACATGAACTAAATGAACAAAAATATGAAACACAAATGTACATAGGTATTCGTATGTAGACTTAAGCCAATATACATATATGTATATACATATATATTATGTCTACATGCATTGTATGTACATATAAATATGTAAGTATGCACATATATATAATTCGTTAAAGATCGTTTCGATAATGTGAAAACTATTCCTATTTGCAGAAAAGAGAAGACTATAAAAAAATATGTATTAAATAAAAAACGGAATAAAATAAAAGTTTTAGATGCATAATAAACTGAGTGGTGGTGTTTTTAAATAACGAGTTGTTCCGATTCGCTAAATTAAAGGAATTAAAGTATATACACTTAAATCGGAACTTATGTAGATTATTTCCAAGATTAAAATCTGTTTAGATCGGTAAATAAAAGAGGGTCTTACTTGGACCGATAATGATCAGTGCTTTCTGAAGCTAGTAAAAGAATTCCTAGATAGCAATTAGATTTTAAGTATTGTTTTTGAAGCGGCAAAATTCTGCCGAGTTGACAGTCCTTGACCGGATAAAAATCCAGGTCCCTTCCAGTTACGTAGACCCGACTATCGTGAGAACGGTATTTTAAGTATTGACAAGGCGTCTTGTACCCATTACAAGTGTGTATGAGGATGCCAGAGTGCTCAAGCAGATTTTCACTTAGAAACCCACTTCTCTGAGTTTAATAGAAACTTTCTTAGCTATACATCTGCCGGTTATTTCGACGGGTTCTGTGCGCAAAATAGCATACAGTTGCATGGTGTGGTGCCAACAGGGCCTGGCCGTTCATTTAAGTTAGGTGATTGCTTCTTCTGCTTTACTGACGTAGACCCCGATTACGCGGTTATAGCCGAATTAACAACAGCGCCCCAGTAATTTCTTCTTTTCGCAAGGTGACGCCAATTGGAGATTCCAAGCGAAGCCAGGTCATTCTCCACCTTATCCTTCCAACGGAGTGGAGGTCTTCCTCTTCCTCTGTTTCTCCTGGCAGGTACTGCGTCGAACACTTTCAGAGCTGGAGTGTTTTGGACGACATGATCTAGCCGGCTACGCTGTTTTTAATTCGCTGAACTATGTTAATGGCGTCGTATATCTCATTCAGCTCATCGTTCCATCCGATTTTCGCCGTGGCCAACGCGCAAATAACCATAAATCTTCCGCATCGTTCATGCCACCTTATAGCAGGACGGGAATAATGAGTGACTTATACAATTTTGTTGCGGTTGTTAAGGCCAATGATATCATTCTCTTCAGCATCCGCCAGCAGCTGTACGCTCTTATAGAAGATTGTACCTGCTCGATTAAGTTCTGCAGCTCGAATTATTTTCTCCAAATGTAGTTTGAAGAAGTCATACGATAGGGAGTCGAATTGTCTGAAATCTTGTTTGGTATCGAACCACTCGGAGAGATCCTTCCTGATCCTGACGAAGCTGTAGAAGTGTTCCCTCCATAATTTTCGTATGTCCTGGGTATCGGTTACTATAAAAGTATGTTCCGGCTTTGAAACACTCTGTCTTCACTGCATTTCCAATGTTCCAGCATTTCCGTGTCAGCTAGCTTGGCAAGCTCTTCATACTCACGCATTTCGGCCTCTCTCTTCTTCTGTTTGCAAATGCGTTTCGCTTCCCTCTCGGTATCTATCCCGTCCCGTCCCGCACGTGTTGTGGTCGATCGTAACGTTGCGAGGTAGTCCGTCTGTTTCTCTCTCCCGCGACACGACACTCCTCATAGTACCAGCTGTTCTTTTTCATTTTCCGAAAACAAATGGAAAACTTTTTGTCCCCCTAACGCTCTTAAAACGTATGACATGTGCTACGTAATCTCCTGACATCTGTGCCACTAAAAAAGCATAAGCGCACGAACATTTTTCTTTGACTTCACAAAATTTCATCGATTTATCTCCAGTAGTTTATGAGAACATAATTTTACAATTTTATCGTACTCTAAATTTCAACCTTCAAGAACTTTAACAAAAAGAAGAATTTTAAATTTATGCCTCTGGTCTCCTTCCTAATGAACTGTTAATTTTCAAATTTCGGTGGTTTTGCGAAATTTTCGAGGACCTCTTGACGTGGTTTGACCCATGTACTAAATTTTATTCAGAGGAAACAAGTGTAAGACAAAAATTTGAAATGTGAAGCAAAAGATGTCTCAGGCTTTCTTGATTTGAGTTTTACATACCAATGGACCAAAAGTATCATCAAAATAAATCAATTCTTGATTATGGGTTGAGGTAAATTATATTATATTAATATAGTCATATACTATGTAATGGTACAATTTTATGACTTAGATAATTAATTTATTTTAGCGCTGTCGATTATATAAATGGATATCTTAACATTATCATGCAACCCAAGTTTATTTATTATATTTAGTATAAGGTCATACTCCTTGAAATACATACATCAAACGTTCACTGTAAGTCCTTTCATCTTTATCAAATATTATTTTTACAAACGTGATTATCTTGCTAATGTGTATGAGGCGAATGACCCTGTAGAAACTAGGATTATTGACAAACTTTTTGAAATGATATAGTGTGGGGAAAGTTTGGCAATGTTATAATAATTGTGAATTAAATAATTCGATCGTTAATAGAACAAAACTAGGAAATATGAACTTAAGGCAAATATTATTAAAATTTTTAGAAAAAGTAATCATATATATAATTATCCGCCCCGCTAGCACCCGGTAGGCTATTGGACTTCAACAATGCGCTGGGGCTAAGTGAGTCTATATGATTTAGGAGAGGGCACAATAGACCTAAGGTCGCGGTGCATTCCTCATCTTTAAATCTAACCTAATCTAACTATATATATTTGTCTTAATATTTCCACACAATCATCAAAAAATTGAAAACTTTTTCACCCGGATAATAGTTTTGGGATTTAGAAAATTTTTTCATTTTGCAAACCTACCCTACTAGGAAAGTACTACGTCAATGAAGGCCCACATTGTCAATTTATTCAGAGCAAAAAAAAAAAAAATAAGAATATAAAAAATATTATAATAATCCTCTAGGCAACCACGCACAACTCCCGTATAATCGATATTATTTTATGTGCTCATATAAATTTCTCCACATTATGTCTGTTCCAGTTGATTCGTTGTGTATTGAGCTGTTGACTTTGAAAAAAATTTGTTGTTCATATTGAAGTTTATAATTTATTAAAATAATATCATATTCGATTTTTTTTACTTTATTACATACAAACAAATATTTGCAAATATTTTTTATAGATCTTTAATCGAATAAGAACAACAATAACGTGAAATCATAAATATGCTGCCGAATATGCGTACACGACGAATCGCTGGTCTGCATTTGACTGGCAAGGGATATGGCCCTCAAGCGAGAATACCCCCGAAGTATACGGAAGAAGATTGGGACTTCAACAATCAGGTGAAATTTCGCATCACCTGCGATCAGGAACGTTTAGCGGAGCGTATTGTAGAGTAAGACATATGTGATATATTAGAGAAAATAAATGAACTGGCAAGCATTACCGTTATGTAGAGAATCACAACGGATTGTGGATGAAACCAAAGACACTACTAAAAGTTGGCAGCGTGAAGTGGAGCATCATATGCGCGAGCGTACTAGTGAAATTCGATTTTTATTGGATGAATTGAATAGGCAAAAGAAAACTGCCATGCTGGAGGATGAGGCGCTGAATACATATCGTAATCGTGTACTCAACGCCATCGATTTTCTGAAGGAGAAATCGTTGGCCATAAATCAACGTTGTCAGATACTGCGAGAAGGTCGTATTGGAGTGGACCTGTGTGATGACGAGGTGGATCGTTGTTTGCGTCGCGAGTTGAAGGTTATTAAAGGCTGTCAGTGTTTAATGGATCGTTCACTGAAAGAGGCAAATGAGCAGATACGTAGTCTACGCGCCACAATGTATTTGTTAGATAAGGATCTGGCACAGAAGGATAAATCTCTCTTGATTGATGAAAATAATTTAACACTGCGAGAGACACAGCGCAACTTGGGTCACGGAAAAGATCTATCGAATCTAGAATGGTAATTTAACTTAATTTTTCTTTATTGGCGCAGACACCGTTTACGCGGTTATAGCTGGGGAGGGATGTTCCGCCTTCTCAATTTAGCTTGCCTTCAAAAGGATATTTTTGGCTACCCAGAGGATACCTGGTCTAAGACCGGAAGTCGTAAGCTGCTTGAGCCATATGAAAAAAAAAAAACGTTTATTGACACTCTCAAGTGAATTGCGCTCAGAGAACTTTTCTCACTTGCGTGAACTTCTACACATGGCTCCATCCTCCTGTTCATCCTCCGTTAAATACTTATACCTTTTGTGCTTTTTAATCCTTTTTATAAGTTATTCAATTCGTTATAACAAACCTCTAAAATGCACTAATTAATTAATTTATTTCCGCGTCTTCTTTAGTCGTTACTCACTGGGCGAGTGGCAACATACGACATACAAAAACATTGAAGACAACGCCAAAGAGTTGAATTCAGCCTCACAATTGCGTGCTTATATTGATTTGTTGTTGAAACAGGTGTGCGAGGACATGCAAAATCAAACGGATCGCACCAATGAGGCTTTCGAACGGCGCATAGCCGAAATGAAGCATATTAAGAAATGTTTAGAGGATAAGCACAACGATTGCATGACTCATATACACGAGCTGCAACGCAACATTCAGCAGTTGGAGAAGGAGCTGGCCGATAAGCAACGTTCATTGACCCTCTGTCAGACGCGTTTGAGTAATCGTGCACGTCGCCCGGGCCTTGAGCTAACCTGTGATAGTGTACAGGATGCACTCTATCATGAAATGGAGGCCTTGCAAGCATCAATATGTAAACTTAATCAGAAGATCAATGAAAATAAAGCTTCGTTACGCTATTTGCTGCACGTACAGATAATGCAGGAGGAGGAGATCAATATTAAAGCTAACAGCATCAAAATTGACGAAGTCGACTGCATGACCATTAGGCAAGCCCTTAAATATCAATCATTCTAAATTCTAAAGCATTCGAATGCAATCAAAACAATGTATTTATTGATATAATTGTAATTCCATGTTAACATGTGACACCTTCATATGTATAAAGACATACATATGGTATATAAAATCACTGCCATTTATTATGCGTTCTACTAAAAAATAAAATTAGCCGCTTTCTCTACTTGTTTCTTTATATTGAAATGTCAATGTCGTCATATATCTCGTGCAGCTCATCGTTTCTTCGGTATTCGCTGTTGCCAATGCACAAATATCTTCCGTAGAATCTTTTCTTTGAAATCTCGTGCGGCGACTCTTCAGATGTTGTTATCTTCCATGGCTTAGCACCATATAGCAGGGCGGGGATAGTGAGTGAATTGTAAATTTTGGTCTTTGTTTATCGAGAGGGGACAATTTCCTACTCAGTCCGAGGTAGCAACTGTTAGCAAGAGTTATTCTGCGTTGGATTTCGAGACTAACTTTGATATTGGAGTTCATGATGCTTCCAAGATAAACGAAAATTAAACACCAAATTCGGACATAGCGACATAAGACAGCTCCGGGCCATTTCAAAGGTTTGGTGCATGGTGAATATTTGGTCGGTTATTGATTTTCCAGGCCTAAAACCACACTGATAGGGTCCAGTCAGTTTGTTGACGGTGGGCTTTAATCGTTCTCACAATACGCTCGATAGAACTTTATATTCGATGTTTAGCAGATTTTTCCTACGATAGTTGGCGCAGATTGTGGGATCTCCCTTTTTGTGGATTGGACAGAGAACAATTAAATTCTAAACGTTGGTATGCTTTCGTCCGGCCATATTTTACACAGAAGCTGGCAATCCATCGGCTCCCGCCGATTTTGGGTTCGGCAATGGAACGTCTGCTCCATCGCCATCGACTGGGGAATCGGGTTCCCTGTCTCCTGAAGTTATGCTGTCACTGGCATTCAGCAGGCTGGAGAAGTGTTTTCTCTATAATTTATGTATGTTTTGGGCATCAGCCACTAGATCTTCTCTGGGGTTCCTATGAGAGTATGCTCCGGTCTTTACGCCTTCTGTAAGGCGGCGCATTTTTTCGTCGAATTTTCGAACATTACCCCTGTCGGCCAGCATGTGAAGCTCTTCGTACTCACGCATTTTTGCTTCTTTCCTTTTTTGTCTGCAAATGCGTATTGCTTCCCTCTTTAATTCTGGGTACCTGTCCCATCCCGCACGCATTGTAGTCGATTGTAAAGTTGCGAGGTAGTCAGTCTGTTTTCTCTTCACTGCGATACGACGTCTAGAGACGTGTCTTCCGTCTATCATAACATGATCGATCTGGTTGGTAGCTTTTCGATTCAGAGGCAGCCAAGTAGCTTGATGAATATTCCGAAGCCGATCAGCCTCAACCCATTTGTGAATGTTTCATCATGGAGGATGAATTTACCGATTGTTGTGCTAAAAATACTGTCTTTGCACACCGTGCCGTTAAAGTCGCCAAGCACGACTTTGACATCGTGGCGGACAGCTCAATTTCATAGTGAGCTGAAATCAATCAATCGCTCTTCAATCTTTTATACGTCTTTAATTATATTTAAAATTGTCTAGTCTTTTTATATTTGGTTCATAGTTCGCAACCTTTATTTATTTGCCTGAGTTGGAGGTACATTTGTAACATTTAGTTATGTAATCGCAGTACTTAAAGTTTTGAAATCTGTCTCATCTAGAAAATCGAATCCAAACAATGCAGTTTTCGAATCGATATCTTATAAATTGAAGGACGAAACGGGTGGCTAATCAACTCAGCTCGTCGATTGATATTTGATTTCAAAACAATAGGTTACGAAAAATAGTTCACACCTGAGAAACATAAATGAATCCAAAAAAGGGTTGGTAACCAGAAAAATGGAGCGACGGCGCGTTGTCAGGTAAAACTAAAAATGTTCTATTGCACTTGTTTGAAAGTGTTCTCGTCTGTATGTGAGAAGACCATCCAAAACCAAATTTAATTCAAAACATTGCAGAAACACGAGAAAAATACCCAGAAACGATTCTTTTACATATGGCTGAAGTGACTGTCGGTTTTAGCCAAAAAACATTCGTTTGAAGGCGAGCAAGGGTGAGAAGGCGAAATAACCCTGCTCAGGGTTGTGCGCTGGTTTTGGGACCCGCCACGTAAAAAACAAAACATATGTAAAGACATATGTATGTATATAATTCTATATTTATCTCAATTAGTTCTAGATGCTACAAACAAGCCACAAATAAGAGTTGGGTAAACAAAATTATTATGTCCAATTCGCGAAGAACTTTAGATTTGCTTTGCGTCAGAAAAGTCCGATGTGTGCTTTTGTAAGAATATGTTCACATAACTCGTTTTGTTCTTTTCAAAGCAACAATCGCTACTTTTTTTAGAGAGCACTGAAAGCAAAGCTAATGAGCTCTAATGAACGAGCATACCCTATGTTTACTGTGCTTCGTTGTTTCAGTAAGAAATGTCACACAAACCGAGGAAAGTTGTAAGTGAATGAGTCTTTATAATTTGTTGCAATATATAGCGAAAGTATTGTAAAAATAAATCGTAAATTAAAAATGTTTTGCATTGCATTGTATATATATTTGGAAATTTACAAAAGTCAACATTTTATTTAAATTTCTTTTTGGTTATTGGATAAAGAATCTATTTATCTTAATTTTAAATTCAAATTTTTAATTTCTGTAACTTACTATTTTAAGTATAGGAAACATGAATGAAATGAAATTGATTTGCTCACACACATCCTTCTGATCAAATTAATGCGCATACATACATTGCTTTTCCACTTCCGTAACATTTTAAATATTTGTTTTCTTCTGCAACACAGGAATATTTTGTATTTCCATACATTTCAATGCTTTAAAAGTAAAGCCTCAATCACGTAAAAGTTTTTTAAATTCTACATTAAGATCATAGATATTGTGTTTAATTTAATATAGGGATTGTATTTGGTTTTAAATTATAGATAGACAGATTTTTTGCTGATATTTACTTTTAAGGCGAGTTTAACACGCTGTGTTTCTATTTCACCTATTCCGCGAAGCTCTGTTTTATCAAGTTTTGTATTCAGACACAATAGAAATGCTTACAATTTTTTTTAGGTCATTTTCACTTTGCTTGCGGAAACTTTTATATATAATTTGTTAAAAAGGGTAAGTTGTAGTTTGAATGTTGTTAATTTAATATAATAAAGCTATATAGGTTGGAATATTAAAGGAAAACATGCAAGAATCTGAAAGATCACTATTGATTATAAGACCCGGCACTCTGTTGCTTGTTATTTTACTTAATTGCTTCATTCTACAAAAGTTTTCTAATAATTTAGATATTGCTGTAAAATGTCGAAACGCAGCGCAGAGGAGTCTGGTGGTGGCGGTAGCACCGCGGCTGCCACAAATCTCGGGCAGCCACCAATTAAGAAAGTTCATTTTGAACCGCACCTCATTGGGCCTGTGTCGACACTGGAAGAAATGGATATTAAAGTCCTTGAGTTTCAAAATAAAAAATTAGCACAGCGTATTGAACAACGGATGCGAACCGAAGCAGAGTTGAGGCATCGTATTGAACAATTGGAAAAGCGTCAAATGCAAGACGATGCTGTATTAAATGTCGTAAATCGATATTGGAATCAGTTAAATGAAGATATACGCGTGCTCTTGCAACGTTTCGACGCTGAAACGGCTGATGAGTCTGAAAATCGCAATGAGAATGAAGTTACCACATCTTTTCTCATACAATTATCCACGTGGGATAAAGAGGAGCTTGACGATAAACTTGCTAATCGTGTTCAAGTTTCAAAGAGGGCGGTAGCAAAGATAGTGCAAGTGATTGATCGTATCATGCAACGTAATGAAAAGATAACAATAGCTCTGAAAGAAGGAAATGGCGTTGCGAGTGGTAGTAATGCTAATGCGAATGCGGAAGGTGAAGATGGGACAGATAATGTTACCAATAATATTTTGCCAAATATCGATGAGACTCTAAAGCAAACGCACATTGAAATTATGACCGAAAACCGAAATTTGCAAAGCTTAAACACTTCGTTGCATGAAAAATTTCATACAATTTCATTAAAAATGAAAGAATGTCAAGATGCTTTGACTGCTAAAGAGACCGAAAATGCAGAGCTAAAAAATCAGATAGATGAGTTACAATATGATTTGGAAAAAGTGCACTGTCGCAACGATAAGTTAGAAAATCATTTGGCAGAAGCCATAGAGAAGTTGAAAGCCTACCATCAAATGCATGGTGATCCTAATAAAAGCTCATCTTCTGGTAAAGGAACAGCCACTGCAAATGTAAACAGCCAACATTACGAAGACTTGCAAAAGGATTTAGAAGAGTATCGTGAACTGGCGAACAATCGTCTGCAGGAGTTGGATAAATTGCATGCTACACATAGGGAGACGTTAAAGGAAGTGGAAAAATTAAAAATGGATGTAAGTATTTTGTATAAATAGATATGTATGTTACATCATAAGAAAATCAAAATTTTCTTTTTCTAATCTCAATAGATTCGTCAGTTGCCTGAGTCGGTAATTGTTGAAACGACAGAATACAAATGCTTGCAGTCACAGTTCTCGGTTCTATATAATGAATCCATGCAAATAAAAACAATGTTGGATGAAACACGGAATCAGTTGCAGACAAGTAAGAACCAACATTTACGTCAGATTGAAGTTATGGAAAGTGAAGAATTGATTGCACAAAAGAAGGTACGGAGTGAAATGATTCAAATGGAGGACGTGTTGGCTCAGATTAGGAAAGAATATGAAACGTTGCGCATTGAATTTGAGCAAAATATGGCTGCTAACGAGCAAACAGCACCAATAAATAGGGAAATGCGACATTTAATTACTTCCTTACAAAACCATAATTTGCAGCTAAAAGGAGAAGGTCAGCGATATAAGCGTAAATATAAGGATGCTTCGGCAGATAATGTAAAGGTGGGCATTGTATGAATTCCATACAATTTATTGTTTTTGGAAATTGCTTGGAAAAAATGAATAAAGTAATAATCCGACATTTGAAAATGATTATGTATATGCTAATATTTTTATATATATTATATATTTTAGCTTCGAAAAGAAATAGAGGATACTTTGGCGAAGCTGGAGGGTACAAAGCAGCCACCGCCCGCAACAGAGGAGGTTAAACTAGAGGGGGGAAATACTGTGAAAGAGGAGAATGCCGCTGGTGGCGCAGGAACAACTGGTACTAGCTGTAACGAATCATCAGCAACCGTCAAAGATGAAGCCAGTGCCAACATCAAAGGTTAGCTAATATTTTTGATCAAATGCAGAAACATTAATCAATATATTCCAGGGGATGATGGCGATGACGAGATGAAAGAGCAAAAAGATGGAATAAAGCAAGAAAAAAATTCGACAGGGCCCACTGCAGTTGTTGGGGAGAAGAAAGATGCTCAGGCTGCAGGTAGTACCAACAATAATGCAACAAGCGGAGCAACAGTTGCTGGAACGCCATGCACAGCTACCGTCAAGGTTGAAAAGGACGCAAAAGATGTGCCAAAGGCCAAGGATATAAAAGTAGTTGAATCCGAAATTGTGCGGGATTTAAAGGCACAGCTCAAGTAAGTCTTTTGACAATAGTCGTTGAAATAAAATTAAAATATAAGCTTGTGAGCCTATTCTGCAATTAAGAGTTCACATTATAAATAACACCTTTATTTGCAGAAAAGCATTAAATGATCAAAAGGAAATGAAGCTTCTTCTTGATATGTATAAAGGCGTTTCAAAGGATCAACGTGACAAAGTGCAGCTTATGGCAACCGAGAAGAAACTTCGGTCAGAAATAGAGGAATTGCGTCAACAATTAAAGAAAATACAGGAAAGTAAAAGAGAAGAGCGTAAAAAGTTGGCAGATGAAGAAGCATTACGCAAGATTAAGCAACTTGAGGAGCAGAAGTATGAACTGCAGAAACAAGTTGCCAGTCAAAAGCCAGTGGAGAATGCATGGGGTGGGCCGGGTGGTGCAAATTATGCTCGCCCATTTGTTGGGTCACATGAAGAGGAAGCTCTACTAAATGAAATGGAAGTAACAGGTCAGGCATTTGAAGACATGCAGGAACAAAACTCTCGACTAATACAGCAACTCCGTGAAAAGGATGATGCAAACTTTAAGCTTATGTCGGAGCGCATTAAAGCAAACCAGATGCATAATTTATTACGAGAGGAAAAACAAATATTAGTAGATCAAATGACCACACGAGATACTCAAATTGAAGCAATGCATATTGTATTGCGAAAGTTAGAAGAGAAGGAGCGTAGCCTTCAAGCTACCGTAGCCACTATAGAGAAAGAGTTGATGTTGCGTCAACAAGCAATGGAAATGCACAAACGCAAAGCCATTGAGTCCGCACAGTCAGCAGCAGATTTAAAGTTGCATTTAGAAAAGTATCACTCTCAGATGAAGGAAGCGCAACAAGTTGTTGCGGAAAAAACTAGTTCGCTTGAGGCGGAGGCTTACAAAACAAAGCGCTTACAGGAAGAACTAGCGCAGTTTAAGCGCAAGGCTGAACGCATGAAAAAGATTGAAATGGCTGGCAGTACTATTGATGAAGTAGTATTAGAAGAGATTCGCGAATATAAAGAGACTCTCACCTGTCCTTCATGTAAGGTTAAACGCAAAGATGCCGTTTTATCGAAATGTTTCCATGTTTTCTGCTATGACTGTTTACGTACTCGCTACGAAACTAGACAGCGGAAATGTCCTAAATGCAATTGTGCTTTTGGTGCAAATGATTACCATCGCCTCTATTTAACCTAAACATTTCAGTACGCTGTTATTAGATTTCCATTAAGTAATACCAATTGGTTTTTATTGTCAAAAGTTCAGAAGAGCGGTGATCAGATGGGGCTTTTTGCAGTTCTCATATCTACTGAATACAATCCATACATTATGATTTATGTTAGGTATATGCTAAATATGCATTATTAATTGCAATAAATTTACCTGTATATCTCTACAGTTTGTGTTTATCTTTCTTTGTACATATATGTATGTATATGTACATTTTGAGCAGGTGTGAAAACTTCTGTTGGAGAGAAATATAAATTTAGTATGCAACTATTGCAAAGCTTAATATCCATATTGTTTGCATCATTTGTGTGCTTATTATGAGCGGAATGAGTTATCGATATTAAGAGAATTTCCGGATTTGTGACTTTTCCTCCAACACGTTATTATTGAAACATCTGGTTTCAAATGGAAATTAAAGAGGGATATTAAATTTCTAGTGGTATTTTATTACGACCGTTTCTTGCTGAGTAGGTGAAACACTTTTCTAGAAGAACTGTTTATACACTAGCAATATATAAATACATTATTTGTACCGAACCACAACAAATATATTAGCATAGTATTATAAACTCCCTGTGTGCTTATTAACACTTGTATAATATGCATTATTATAAAAGTACATCATTAATTTATTTTTATATAATTACAGAAATTAAAATAAAATATATGTATGTATGTAAAAATTGTTTCTTTCAAAACGGAAACTGACTTGTAGTTGACACAGGAAAATAAAGTAACATCCCTGCTTGTGATTACAGAGTTGCATGGACAACATAACTTTTTCTTTTCACATATATTTTTATTTTTAGAGAGCATATTTTTTTTTCAAAACATTTAAATAGAAAACTTCCATACAACTACTTCCTTTTATAAGTATAAATTTCTTAATGTTATGTTTTAATGAAATGACATGCAACCCTGAAATCTGTAGTGGCAATGTTCCTTTTTCACCTACGCTTTTCAGTGTTTAGCAATTTTAATATCAGTTCTGTTCGGCGTTGCATTTCTGTTCGATCTAAAATCGAGTTCGGATGTAACTGATTCGCACTAATGGCACGTTTTTGTTAATTGTACGTTGGGATTAATTTTCGGTCTTTTTAACAATAGCTTGATATCGAATTTGTGTTGTGCAAAAGTGAATAAAAAAATGTATGGTTAGTGATGAGCTGCATTATTTATAAGTTAATAAAGATGATAAAGAATCAACAGAGAAAATGTATTAATAAAGTGAAGAAAGAGTGAAGTCGCAAGGAAGTTCATGACTTCCGCAAAAGCTAAAGATTTAATTGATTTTTCGCCCATGGGTGAATGTGCGAGTGTATACGTGTGTGAAATACAGCTGCTGCAAATTCACGGGCTGCACAATACAGAAAATTAGAAAGTAAATGTTTGCTTACAAAGTAATAGTTAAAGAAATAGATAAATAACTTTTATAATATGCATATTATTGTATGACACACAATCGCAGCTTAATTTGATATATTTTTTATTTCGAAAATATTCATGTAAATTAATTGTAAATTAGTCTGATACCTGTAATTCTGGATATTCTATGTTCTTACATGTAGTTATGGACATAAATATACATATATAACCACATCTATGTGTGTAAGATTGGGAAACTGGAATAACAACAATCCTGTTAGTTCTATTGTATTATTAGGTAAATATGTATGTGAGAGCAGCTGCTTTGAAGTAATAAATAGTAGGCATTTGTGCTAGCAGCTGTCTTCCAACGTGTCCTTGTCCTTGATAGTAGAAGCACAGTTTATAAGACACTTTGGCACGTTGTGCCTTTGTCTTTATTTATAATCTATAATCGGGTCATAAAGATGTTGCTAATTGTGTAATTTTATGAAAAAGTTCCGCATCAATTGTGAATGCGACAAAGGTTTTGTTCCTTGAGCCGACAAAATTTCACTGCTATGTTACAGTTTTTTGATTGCAAAATTGTGAAATAATAGGCAAATTATTTAAAATTAAATTTAGAAGAAATACTTACGTGTAAAAATCTATAAATAATTAAATTTCGTTTAAAATATTAATAAAATAGTTTAAAACCAGACATAAATTTTTACACTTGCTCATATATGTACATACATATGCAGATAAGGATATGTACATAATGTAACGGACCAATCTAATAAAAAACAATGAACAAACCACGATTCGTCTATCAAATCAAACGAAATATCTACACACACATTCGTTCGTCACACAGCACATTAACCAATTGAAACAAAACGGCACCAAAGTCAGCCAGCACAAAGTATACTATAAACAGCAAAAACCGCCATCACAACATCAGCAGTACCAGCAGCAACTGCCACACAAACTTAGAGACCCCCTGACATTTAAATTTTTTCCTACACTTTTGTGGTACATTGCATTGGATTTTTTTTTGTGCAACAACGTGCGCATCAATAATATTATCTCTAGCAGCAACAGCTTCAACGGTAGCCGCACTTACAATCTAAACTACAGCTCAAAAATCACAGCGCCGGCATCGAGGAAACTATACAAGCCAAACCACAACGCGCCGTGACGAAGTCATCATATGGTGTTTTTGCTGGAATTGTGGGTAAGTAACATACATATAAACATATTAATATATCATACGTAACATATGCCACTTTGTTTGTTTTATATACATATGCATATACACACACTTATGTACCTACATATGTACATGTATAGGAAGTGTTCAATTATATACGATTTCTAAATATCATTTATCCGCCGTCATCATCAATGAATGCTCAGTGCCACATTAAAATCCCTACTTAAACGTTGGAATAGTTGGCAATTTGAAGTTTTCAATCATTTCGAACGGGGTTGGAAATTGGTGCTTCAATTGATGTTACGTACAGAGATATTAGTCGTATATGTAAATGCATGCGAATCTGAAACTTCGCTTTGATATTCATACATACATATGTAGTTATGTATCTATGTATATAGATTTACAAATGTATATGTATTTATGCATATAGAATAAGGCTTTCGTTTTCTGTTCATTGGATTCCACATAACTTTTGCAACTTGACTTACCCATTATTATTTCCGTTCTGTGAATAGCCGGCTGCACGTGCTTATCACAACGATTTCGTATTTACTCTGTTGTTATTAAGACTCGAGGTTGCTGTTTCTTTTTTGCTGGGTGCCAAAGATTTAACCTTGAACTGAATAAACAGTTATATTTATGTTTTTGAAACAGTTTTCGATTTTTAATTTGACTTCATTTAAATTCACTATCAATTTGAGAGACTTTTTAAACCAAAAAGTGTTAAAATGAAAAAATTTAAAAAGTTCAAAAGGAAGTACCGCTGATACTTATTCTGACATTAAATGCTTTTTACAAATATTCACAAGCCTTTGGGTTGGTACTTAAAACTTGGCATGCTCCACTTGTCGGATATTATCAAGAGCGCCCCGGCAAAGGGTTGGAGAAAGTAGGTGCGATTATTTCTACTTACAATGTGTGCATATTTATGTTCATATAAATGCATAAACTGTAATGTTGTGTACTTAACACGCTTTATTATTTTTATAACTTGTTTGCTAATTCAAAGATAAAAACCAGTTATCTTATCAGGTGATGAATCAATAAATTGTTTGTGCGAATTTGTTTTGTCTTGACGATGCCGCCCTTTCTCCTTATTCGCTTTCTGTTATTTGCAACTTAACTTTTACTTGTTCCTACCCATTTTGCATTTTTCTTTTCCCTTTTAGTTCAAATGCCGACTTGGTTTCCAGTGGGTTTGTTAGATTTCACTTGTTCTCTTTAACGACTCGTCCAACTTTAAAGTTATTTCTTACCTGTAACAATTAAATTAAAATGTTATATACTTATGTATGTACTAAGTCTATGTACATTTGCATGTTTGTAGTCGGTAGTAAAAATGTACACACATGTATGCATGCAGTCTAATTGTATGACTCAATTTCGATTTGCTAAACTTCACAATTTTTGTTTTGTGTTCATTTTTTATTCTCCAATTCTGTTGTGATCGTTTGAGTTTACGAGATTTCAAGTTCGCAAATATGCGTTACCCTTAAACTTAATGTACAACGCTGCTTTATAATAAAAAGCGTGAACCATCGACAGATGCCAATACACTTTGCGCTGAGATAAATTTAAAAGTATTCATTCTTCAAAACAAATATTAAGAAAGGACGCCGTCAGTTCATTTAAAGTTGCTTATTAATTTTCAAGGTTTTCTTTAAATTTTTGTTTGATTTTTGATGAATATAATTACAGTTAACATTTGCATTCGTTATTAATTATTATCTATAGATGGTAATTTTTATATATTATTTTAAAATTTTATTTAACTCAAACCAAGGGGTTTTAAAATTGTAATCTAGTTAATTTTGTGAAAGGAAATAAATTCAGTAGACAGCTCAATAAAAATAAAAAAAATCAAGAAAAACCAACCAAACTACGGTTGCCGCGAAGCTATAATACTTTTCACAAGTAAAAACGTTTCCATAGAAGAACTTGAGATTGTTGCTTTGAACATGCCAAATTTCGTGAAGATATCACGTTTTTGTACGAGAACTTAATTTTTATCGTTCACTTTGTAGGATAGCTTAGTGGCTGTTATCGGTGGTTCCTACAAACTAACAGCTTCTTGGGAAAAAGAACGCTTGCAAAATTTCAGATCGCCATATCAAAATCTAAGTGACTAAATCGCGTATATCCAGACAGACAGACATATAAAAATATACGACCAATATACATTGGGACAAAGCAGCACACGGAAATTTTAATTAAAAATTCTGGGTAAATGATATTTAGAAAGAATGTATTTACTATAGCGAGCTACTGAAGTCGGTACACCTCTGTAGGAATGTGGCGACTTTTACAATGGATAAAAATATGGAACAAAGAATTTGTTTTCAATTTTGTATTTCTATCCAAATTTCGTGTGGATTTTCGGTGCGTATTACAGGCTTACGTGGCATCAGTTTTATCAAAAACAACAGCCTACGAGTGGAACAAAGTCTTCAAAACCGGTCGAGAAATCGTTGAAAACTTGCGCTGTTCTTCAGGACTTTCGACCTATTCAACTGATGAAAATATTAAAAAAGTGCTGAAGAGGATATCGTACTTGAAAATCATTAGGCAAGTTTAAGGGAGATGCAAAAGAGCTCGACACCTCTCGCGAGTCCGTTCGAACGATTTAGGTGAATATTTTGGGTATGAAACTAGTTCTTGCCTGACTCGTACCGATGAAGTTGAATTTTTTCAAAAAGGGTATGATTGTAACCTAATTTAAAGCCAAACACGCAATGAATACCATCGATAAACCACCGTATTCACCAGATTTGTCTCCCCGTGATTTTTTTTTGTTTCCCAAAACTTAAATCATCGCTCCGTGGAATCCGTTTTCAGTCGAACGAAGAGATATGTATGTATATCAAATTCACTGGAGCAGCTAAATGCCATCCCAAAATCCCAAAATGATGATGAACAATTAAAAAAAAAGACGGGGTTTGAATTAACATATGACCTTATTCTTCAACATAATCTCCAAACTATTTGTTGTAACGATTCTCCCACATTCCGATACCGGCTTGATATTGTGTAGCTTTATGGCTTCCTAAATATGCACTTATTTCCAGCTTGACTTTCTCATTTGAGTGAAATCTTTTTTTAATGTATCAGTTTTTGAGTCTGGAAATAGTCGCACACATGGTGATTACGATTGGTGGGGACTAGTTCATTAAAAAAAAAGGCGGCACTACCTTTAGGAGTCTTCTTTCCACAATATTCTCTTTTTAGTTTATTTTAAATACTTTTTATTTCAGTTTTATTGAGTTTTAAATATACTTTATCACTTTGAATTAAAGAGTTACCAATTATCTGAAATTTCTGATTCCTCATCGATCTGAATTTCGAATATATGTAGTACATAGAATGACTAGAATACCATTACACAAACAGTTTACGGGTTATACAATTTCTTTCGTATTGTTGGAACATACATACATATGTACATGCATAAGTTCAACTAGACAGTGTATTGACATCTTCATCTACCAATTTTGCTGTCCTTGTGCTGATGTTTTAAGAGATGTCAATTGTAATATTTTTGACAGAACTATATTACAATCTCACGTCAGTGGAAAAAATAAAAATTGCTATTTCGATTATGGAATAAAATTACAATAAAAATAGTGTTATAATTGCTATATGTACTTCCGATGTTTTTATGTCTATCTTAATGTCATTCACAATGTTTTATATGTGACTAGTATTATTCCTGACTAGTTTGATGCTTCACAATATCATACAGCGAAATTGTAATTGCGTGGGTATTTTTTTCTAACAATGAAACATGAAAAGAAAGCAAGCCAGCGCATTAATAATATAAATTTACACAACCAAATCAGGAATTTTGTAAGAAATTATGTATCAACAGTAAAGTATATATATGTGAATACGTTTGTACATAAATATAGCGATTTAAGAAATTGAGGGCGCCATTTACTTTATGGTCAGATTTTTCTTCAGCACCTCATGTACCATAGGAACAAAGACATTTTATCAAAGTTTGTAATCGTAGCCTTACCATATTTCCATACTTTAGGCTTTCGCTCGAATTGTTTCAATAAGGCAGGAGGCTTAGTGACAGCTTTCACGTTTGTTTTGCATTCGTCTATTTGTTGACTCAGTTAAAACAATAGTGACAGCTTTCACGTTTGTTTTGCATTCGTCTATTTGTTGACTCAGTTAAAACAATCAATTTTTTTTGACACATAAATATGTATGTATGTACGTATGTATGGTATATACTTAGGTTTTAGTAACTCACAAATTTAGGCTTGAATTTTGCAATGATATATGTATATACATACATACTAAATAGTGTGCATGTACTCATGAAACCGGTGTGAGTGTGTTGAAAGTCAACCTTCGCGATGATCAAATAAGCGATCTGTCTACTCACGATAACATGTTTGGTTATGCTTTTAGCAGTATTTATTTAGTTCTACTAACCTAATTTGCTGTCGTGAGAGTACCGTAACGCTGATCTTTTAACGACTGTATATAGTACATTAGTTTATATATTTAGAATAGTCTATCAACGGTTACTTAAACAAAATATAATGAAGTGCAAAGTAATCCGAAGCCATCAGATCAGCTTGTGCTGTATATCCACACAGGAAAAAGTCTTGGCGGCCAATCGACTGGCCCAAAACGTGAAATTATCTGCTGATCTGTTCTCACAATAAATCCATTGATGGATGCAATATGTGGGAAATTGTTAAATTTTAGGCTTTAAATAGACGATTATTATGGCACGACAACTGTCGCCATTGACAGTTATTTTCTCCGGTCCAAATACAGCAATTTTACTTGTTTCAGTCAGAAATGGGCTTCTTCGCTGAACAAAATTTGGCTCGCAAAACGTGGGATTTTTTTTTTTTTTTGGAATTTTTCAAGAGCTCTTGAGCGAAGCTCTCAGCTACGGCTGCTATATTTTCTTCACACCGGACGTGGTCTATTTGGCCGAATATTATCCAATAATGAAAGCTGGGTTTCAAGATGGGTGATGGTATTGCGAATAGTACGCACAGTAGGTCGCTAATGTTGACCATAAGTTGAGACAAGCGCGCGAAAGACATTCTTTAAAGAACGTAAATTTTCGTAATTTTGTAAACGTTGTTCAGGCGTAAGTTTTTTCATGATGAATAGCCAAACACTACTGAACAAAAATATCTTGACAGTTTGACCCACGGGAGTCGGGATCACCAGTTTGGAAGTTTCTCCTTCCATTTGAATATTAAAGTGTCGATGATGTATCCTTTTTTTGTTTTAATAAGAGGAAAAATTAAGCAAATTCTTTTGTCTTTATATTGCCTGCATGCCACACTCGGTCAAATGCCTGTTGCACTATATATCGAGAAATTCTGCCACAGAATACAGTTTCTTTTGGAATCCATTTATAATTATATCCGTTATGCCATGGCTTTGCTCTAGAGTTCCATAATTTCTCCTAAATCCAAACTGATGTTCCGATATTATATTGTATGCATTAAAAATTGGTAACAATATACTCATTAGTATTTTATCCAATGCTTTGGAAAATGTCACCAGCAAGCTAATAGGATGGTACGATGAGAGAATATCTTCAGGTTTGTTTGGTTTTGGAATCATTATAACCGCTTACATAGATCATTGTTTAGGAAAGTCGAAATTGCATTATAAACTACTTTAACATAGTTTTCTTCTTTGATTTTAAACACAATAATTTTAAGAATTGGAAAACACATTTGACATTTATCTTCAGAGATAAGATTTGAATTTGGTTGAAATTTTGAGTGCAAATGCTTAACCTCAGGCAGTTTTACATTTCGCATTGTATATCGTTCTAAAGATTTTGTAGCTCTCCAAAGACTGTATTCATACTCCTTCGTGTTAGAACCCAGACTTTTTAAAGACAATATCTAAAATATATTTTATTTTCTAAGCTCAGTTTATTGAATATTTTAATTATATCTACATATGTATGTATGTCTCCACTCAAGTGTATAATTTTATAGCACACAATTCAAACATTTAATGACCCCTAAATGTAAGTGTTTTTGGCGGTATTATTTTATTTTTGACACTACTAATATTCTTCTTCTTGATTGGCGTAGTCACCGCTTACGCGATTATAGCCGAGGTAACAACAGCGCGCCAGTCGTTTCTTCTTTTCGCTACGTGGCGCCAATTAGATATTCC